>NW_009718590.1:6444-43070 GCF_000703405.1 Apaloderma vittatum
CTTTTCCGGGCCAGCCAGAGGTAGACAGTCTCTTTCTGCTGTTCTTTTTACTCCTGGGTGGGATTTAATCAGCTGCTTGCAGTGGGCAGTTGATGGCGTAGGTGCTTTGCACCAGGTTGATGGGGTTATTGGTGCCACTTGCGTCAGCCAAGAAAAGCTACACCTGGTACTGGAAGCCACCGAGAGAGTTGCCGGAGCGGTGTGTGGCCTGCTGCTCGGTACCTCTTGTCTCTGGTGGTGCTGTGGGATCGCCTCAGGTCTCTGTGCTGCGTGTCCTCGCACGTGGTGGGAGCCAGGCGTCTGCTCTGGAAGGGGCCCTCGCAGAAGTCTGGGGTGGGTGGGAAGGGTGTGTGTCGGGGAGCATGAGAGAGCTTGTAGCATTTGGAAGGAAAATGAAAGCTGCAATCAACAATATAACTAGTTAGCGCAGTTTGCTTTGCCTTTTTTTTAAGGAATGTTTCAGCGCTTCCATTCCCTTGGCTCGTTGAGGTGTGCCTCTCCGTGACAAATTTACTGCTCACTTTTGTGTCACGGACCAGGGGACAGTCTTCCTATCTCGTAAGGATAGTGATAGCCCTTTTGTCCGTGTTATCTGATGTAAATGCACACAGAATGTCTTGGACTGTTAGACTTTTCAATAAATAATGTTGCACTGAGAGGGGAAACCCATGTGTAAGGGCTGTGGCCACTTTCCCTGTTAAGCCTCTTCCTCTCTGTTACCCAAAGTGAGCTGTTCCTGCCTTAGAGCCGAGCTCAGAGGTAGCTGCAGCACAACTTAAATATTTTACTTCCTGTTGTGGTGGGGATGATGGTCTCAGTGTTTCATAAATAATTTGATACGAGGTACTGAGGTTAATAAGCCTGTTTAGAAAAAGGAAATAATTGCTTCTGTAGATTACTCAAACTCTATTTCACAAATGGTTTTGGTCCCTTTTTGATTTTGTGATTTTAGAGGGTTTGTGAAAATGTGCTGCTTACTGAAGGGGAAAATAGCATTCTAAGGAGTGTACTTTGGTGTTTGTATTCACTTTAAAAATATTTTAACATGGAAACTTCTTTTGCTACATGCAATTTTAATAGCTCAAACTTGAGATTTTAAAAAAGAAGTATCAGCAGGATTTAATAGTGTTTTACTGAAAGATCAGCCTGATACTTGCCATCAGCGCATGTATTTTCCGTAGCCTTTTCATATACACTGTCCTCCAAAATCATAGAACTTAAAGTGCAGCTGTATTCTGAATTGAGAGATTAAAAATGGTCCCATTTTGTTCCATTCTTTTGCAGCTGAGTGTTATGTTGGTTTATTCCTACTTAAATGCTGAATTAAAGCTTCCTCTTCAGTCAAATGTCAGCAGGTTGACAGAGTTTAAAAATAGTTTGTCCGGCAAAATGAGCAGTGGGGGAAAAATCATCATTGAAGGAAAAAATACTAGACTTCCATGATGACTAATAGGGAAAAAACATTGTAGCATGAGCTGAGTAGTTTAGCTGGGTGAATTTATCGTGTGTGTATTGGAACCTGACACTTCTTTTTAGTTGTACACCAACACTTTAATGAAGTGAAGCAGAACATCCCTCGTACTTAATGGAGCAGAACTCGAAGTACAACCATATGGAAAGTAACAGGATGACTTTGACGCAGATGAAGGAAAATTCAGACTCTTGTGCTTTGTTTAATACTTCCTTGTTCTGAAACAGCAAAAAAGATGCTGTGAAAGTAGGATATCACCTGTATTTGGGTTTGCAACAGCTCATGTTTTTGCTGTTATGTAACATAATTCACTCTGTAGCAAAGTCTTGCTCAGATGTGATGGATCATTTTAATGCCGTATGTAGTGTTGCAAGATGAAACGTGCCTGTAGTGCAGAGTATCTGGAAAGCCTGCCTGTCAACATAAGTACAGAGGGGGTGAGGAAACTGAACCCTGCTGTCAGTGATGAGTGTGACTGACAGCTGGAAAGAAAAGCCTGAGGTTTAGGTGCTGTGTGTAGTTGTTTTCAGACATTGTACGCTTCGGACATTTCTGGCAGTGACAACTAGATCAGCGTTTGTGTTGTCTGGATCTACCTACGCGTTACTGCAGCAAATCCAACCTAGGGCTGCGTTGGGTGACAACGCAACAGACCCTTGAACAGTGTTGTCCATTGAGTTCATGTGGCTCAGCAGGTGGTTTCCATAGGAAGCTCTGGCTGATTGAAAATTAGGCGTTTTCTCTCATTTCAGCAGGGATGATGATATCGAAGTGCTTGCAGATGAAACCTCTGACACAGCTGAGGAAACATCTCCAGTGCGGAATGTCAGCCGAACGTCCAGGTTTGTAGACGAAGAGGTTTTTGTCACTGAGGAAGAACAAGGGGTGTAGGAGAGTTGGGACGATGTTGGGAATGTTTTTACTTGCCTTTAGCTACAACACAGTTCAGTACTTCCACCAGAGCAGCGTGCAGCTTATGTGCTGCGTTCTGTTACCCTGCTTCAGATGTGCTGTTTTTCCTTTGCTGTTTTAACTAAATTACAGTAATGTCTGAAAAATTCATTTAATCTTAAAAGCAAAGGTTTAAAAACAAAATAGACAATAACATGGGTATTAGAGTGCCTGTTGGATTATGCCTGTTGCTATACTGTGACTTTGCAGATAGCCAGGGTTTTGGGTTTAGCTGAAGTGCTGAAAGTCACCTTCACCTAGATTAAAAGCATCTTTTTCTGTCTCTAAAAAAGCGGTGAGTGGAAAGTAAGAGGTAGTTACATGAGAGCACGGATTAGTTTGGCTGAAACTCCAGAGTTAACAGACTGTTACATCTAAACCCACTAATTCAGAGGTTTGAGGTTGAGGGAAGTTGAAGAAACCTCACTTATAAATTATGTTCTGAGTTGTAGCTACTGGTGACTTTGGAACTGATGCCTGCCTTTGGTGTTTTCTGTCTTCGGACTGGGTCTGCAGGGGAGGGAGTCTTTCCAGAGAGTTGTTACTATGAAATGTGTTTGTGTTGATCTTTATGTGGAGAAGCTATTCACCAGGTTTAAACCTGTCCTCCCCTCCTTCAGTAAGCGACTCTCCCAACCAGCTGGAGGCCTTCTGGACTCTATCACTAATATCTTTGGGTAGGTTAGAACACTTTCACCTCTTTGTTTTGTATATTGGTTTCAATGTGCACCAGAGTCTTGGTGATGCAGGGCATACAAACAGATAATTTCAGCCTTTCTTCTAGCTTCTGCCTTTCTTTTTTTTTTTCTTTTTTTGTTCTCCTCAACTTCCTGTTTCTTCCATCTTGCCGTGTGCTGACCTCTGACCTTTCCCTCCAGTCTGTCTGAGTCTCCCCTTTTGGGACATCAATCTTCTGATGCTGCCAGGTGAAAATATTCTCCGCTCTTCGTCCGGCATGTGAATGTATTCCATTGAAGTAATGTGGAAGCTGCATTACCCTGATAAGATTTCAGATGTTGATAACACTGCATAGAAACTGTCTACAATTAGGGGGGCAATGAGCCCCTCTTGATGGAGAGAACACATGGGGTTTGCTCTTACTTTCCACTGCACTTTGCTCCTTTAATAGAGTTATTTAAGAATAAGTCATTGGGTTCTGTCCTTAGTATCCAAAGTGGAGCCAGTCCTTCTGAATTAAGCTGTGCAGTAGGTGGATGGTCTCTGCTTAAGTGGTGCAGTCCGAGCTTTTGAGCTGAGCGTTTTGCTGCCTGGGATTTTGCTGCAGTGGTGTTGAGTCTCCCTAGACCTAATGATGGAGTCTCCGTCTCTCCAGGCGAACCCAGCTTCAGTCATTCCCATGTTTTCCTTTCCTGTTAAAGAAAAAAAAAGTAGACAGCTCAAAAATAAGGTCAGTAATCAATTTGGGTAACTTATCTGGCTTACTATGAAATATCTGAAATCAGAAGTGGATGTAGGGTTGTATAACAAATGTAATTTTTGAAAGATAGGATAAAAGAAAGTTTAAAAACTCCTTCCCCCATTTTTAATTGCTGTACAGTGTAGTTGAGTGACAGGTACAGACCTGGATGAATTCAAGAAATGGTGTTGACTTTTTGTTCTGAAATGTTTCTACTTTGTTTCATCTCAGGAGGCGTTCTTTGTCCTCGTTCCCTGCTCCCCAGGATAATGTAGAGCCACATCCAGGTGCCAGTAAAGAAGTGAGAGTGCCCACTACTGCCATATGTGTCTTTGTAAGTGAAGAAGAAATTCTTGTTTTTACAGTTCCTTTTACTGTGTTTGGAGAAAGTGAGTCCTAATCCTGAAACTTTGTATAAGCACTGAAGAACAGGAAGGAATTCTTGATTTGGTAGCATAGTTCATTCCTTTTAATTCTTAATCCAAATGCTTCTTGGAGCCATGTACTTGATGTCTGTCTTGCTGAGGTCGATGATGACAAGTAAAAGGTCTGAGGGCACAGGGGAGTTACACTCCATTACCCTTTCGGCTCCCAGCAGTCCCTGTTCTGTCATGCCATAGTAGAGCTGTGATGGAGGAAGAGATTGCTGACAGTTCGGGATTAATTCGGTTCCAGTTCTCCACAGTGAAGGGAGTTGTGGCACTGAATGTCATCCAACAGATCTGGTTCAGAGGAGCTCGTGGTGTTGGGGTGTCTTTGTTTGCTGTGTGTGATCTAAAGTTTTCAAGCTGAGACCTCCTTTATGTGTTGTTTTGGCCTCACAAGGCCAAATGTGAATTTCTGTCAAGGATGTTGCTTTCCGAATGAAAGATAACTGTGATGGGTTGTCTTGTGATGCAACTCCTTGTTTTAACATTCCTCTTGAGTTTTGTTCATCTTTCTCAGGCATTCCAGTTCTGGATTTGGATATTGCATGGACATGAAATGACTTAGAATTTTAATCCGTAGTAACAGAGTGGCTCACTGCAGCATGGAGGCTTGTGTGCCTAGCCTGCCTTGTTACCATCTTCTCTAGTGGCAGTCATGGAGTGGCTCATGCTACCTTAAGTGAGAATAAGGTCATAACTTATGCGGCAGCCTGAAGCTGGCTTGAACCAGGAACATCAGAGGAGGCTTTGATATGTGTTGCAGCCTCTCCACTCCTGGCCATCTACAGCAAGGACAGTTGATCAACAGGTGTAAATCCTGGCTAATTTTATCATGAGAGGTGTTACAAAGCTATCTCTGTGAGGTTTTCAGGAACCATGTGAGAGGTTATGTTGGTTTCACCTTTCTCTCGATCATCTGAACTTCCAAGAGCAGTGCAGCCTCTCTTCTCCATATGATGGAGCAAACCCTAGTAGACTGTGCTGCCCCTTGTCTTAGCCGTGTGAGGCATGCCGCCCTGTTCCAGTTCCTCATCTTGCAACGGGAGCCAGAACAGCTGCAGCAGTCACCCTGTCAGAACGGCTGTATGGAGGTGATGCGTGATTAGCACGGCCAAGTCCCAGGTCATTTCATGGGAATCTGTAGGTTACTTGTGGAGATGATCTCTTATGTTTCAGCAACTGTATTTGGAGCCCAGGTGGAGTGTGAGGACATGTCTAGGTCCAGGAGAGCATTCCAGGAATGAGTGCAAGCACTCTGTGCTAGAAATTTGGCAGAGGCAAGGGAGGAAACTCAGCTCACTTCTGAAGAGATGAGGAGAACAGGCTTGGGAAGGCAAGGGCAGTCACTTCAGACATCATTCTTGAGCCTAGTTTCTAGGCAAGACCTTCGACCGGTTCTGTTCTGAATGGCTCTTCTGCCCTTGTAGAGAGATCAGATTTGAAGTATGATGACCCCTAAATATGAGCTGGCAGACCAAATTCAAGCAACAAGTTCCAGAAAAATACAAGTTTCCAGAAAAACTGATTTTGAAAGAGCAGTTACTGAAAATACTTAAAAAGAAATGCAGCAAATGAATTAAGAATGTGTGGTACTAATACTGTGTGGGGAAGTAGTATAAAGCCGTGAAATTAACGGGGGAAAAAAAAGGAAGGAATCTTAAAATTCTCGTAGGTTTTAAAAGGTTAAGAATCACTATTAACTGGCCAACTCAAGCTTCAAAACATTAAGCTGGGAGAAAGCAGGGGTGCAGAGGAGTCACTGCACCTCCAAATAGGAACCACAGTTCAAGCCCAAGGTCTGTGGGAAAATGTGCTCTCAGGGCTGCTGCTGGTGCTATTTAATCACTGACATAAAGTGGTAGTATCACCGGTAGACTAACTGAATGCAGTTAACCTGTTATGCTGTTTTCTAGCAGGCTTTCCTAACTCAAGCCTGACTTGAGTGTTCTGTGGTTGCATGAACTGAGTGGATCATGTTCCATGGCTGGCTCTAGATGGAGAAATGAAAAGTTAGTTTCCTTCTACAGCATATCACCTGTTAACTGTCTTCTGTCTTTTTTTTTTTCTGGTGTAACTTAAAAGCCTTATCTTATAAAGCCTAAACTTACGAATCATAATAAGGCTTCTCGCAGTTTATTATCACCGTTGGCTCCTTGCTAGTGTTTTTCTTTATGTGCTTTTAGTTTTTTCTTTAGATAAGGGCTCAACCTTTTTGCTCTGTTTTGTACTCCATCAACCACAGTAGAGTTTCGGTCTGTGGCTCTGTTTCCTATATACTGTTGAAAGATCTGCAGCTGTGGTTCTGTATAACCTGTAGGTTCTATAGCTTTCTGATCCGGGGGGTTTCAGCCTGTGCTAATTCCACGTTGGGTGGCTCTTCTGTTCCTCCCGCTCCTCAGGACGCACATGATGGGGAGGTGAATGCTGTGCAGTTCAGCCCTGGCTCCCGGTTACTCGCAACAGGAGGCATGGACCGGAGGGTTAAGCTTTGGGAAGTCTTGGGAGGTAAATAATCTTTTTGCTTTGGACTGTGGTGGGATGCTGAACAAACTCATATTAGAGTTCACTTTGTGTCAGCTTCTCTTTTCTAATCCATTGCTTAAGTTCTGTTCATCTTTCCCTGCAGATAGGTGTGAGCCCAAAGGTTCCCTCTCCGGTAGTAATGCTGGGATTACAAGCATAGAATTTGATAGTGCCGTGAGTATCTGTGCAATATCCACTGCTTGTAATTGGGAATTAATTACCCAAATTATTTTTATTCTGAGTTACCTAAGAAATGAGTTAAAATGCCTATGAGAGTAACTGCAAGTAGTTAAAAATTGTACAGATGATCTATTTGATGTGTTGTGGTCTGTAATCCTTGCTTTACAACTCAGAAGATGATATGCAGCTCAGACATTGGCTGTTCCGGGCTGTTGTGATAAAACTGCAATAAAATATACTAGGCTTTCTCTAAAGTAAGAAATCAGTCTTCAGCTTCCTGCTAAAGCTGACATAACAGCACAAAAGAAGCAGATAAACTGCACGTTTATTTCTGTGAAGCTTATTTCCATAAGTGCTCTGCTGAGGCGTGTGATGAATAGTAGAAGGTCTGATTATCTTAAGACTTGCACTTCCATGGCCTTTTCTCCCAGCAGTTTCTCAGCTGTCACAGCACAGTGGGCTTTTTCCCTCTCAAAAATCAAAAGAGAAAAAATATTACTATAGATGAAGGTAAACTAGAACCTGTTTCCTCGCTAGAGCAGAAGGAAAAGGAGAATGTCCTTTCTGGTTTGATTATTGTTACTTGCTTTTATCTGTAGTCATGGTTGTACAAATCACTGTCATGTTTTGATGATGAAGAGACAGCCATAGCCTGCTGGAAAATTGTTACAGTAGCTTTCCTTTGCTGGTATATGCTACTGTGTTTATGTGGGTTTATTTGTTGTTTTTCCCCTTGGAAATATGGCACTAATGTGGCTTTAATGATTTATTGGAAGTATTTCTGACTTTAATTTGCATATTGGCTTGCAGAAGCAGTTTTCAATTAATCTTGTGTTCACAGGGTTCTTACCTCTTAGCAGCTTCAAATGACTTTGCCAGCAGAATCTGGACGGTTGATGACAATCGATTACGGGTGAGTCTCTTGAAGGAAAGGCACTGCTCAAGCTGGTTCTTTCTTATATTTCCAGTTTCATCAAATGCGGATGTGGCAGTTTTGGAAGTTGGGCATTTACAGACACTTTTCATTAACAGGTTCTTTTATTTTGCTTAATGGTCTTCAAAGCAAGACCTAAAATACGATATTGGTCTCTGCACAGCCTTGCAGGAAACTCCAATTACTTCATATTTTCCCAGTACAGGCCTCCCCCTCACGAGCAAAACCTTATGGTGGGAACCCAATACACTTTTGTGTTCTGCTCTGTGGAAATTTAAATTACGTTTAAGGTTTATGGAGAGTGAGTTAAATGTTTTAGCCCCAGTCCAAGGAGAGGACTGCTGATGAAGGGTTTGCAGAAGGCAAAGAGGGATTCTTGCTTTTAAGTCAGGAGCATCCTTCTTGAAGGGGAGTCCTTTGCCTAGCTGTTAAAGGCAGCAGGCCTACAAGTCTTTGACTTTATTCTCAATGGCTTTTGAAAACTTCCTCTTCTCCCAGTTTCTTTGCACTCATGTTCTCCAACACATAGCTCTAGTTTAAAGAAGGATTTACCTTTGACTCCCCAAAAAATTTTCTTTTCAGTGTTCTAAGAGGTTTTCTGTAATTGTCATTCCTATGTACACTTTTCCTCAACTTTTTATTTTAGGAAGATGCTACTGTGATGTTCTGAATCTACTGACATTTCACGTGTCAGTTATAACCTACAGTTGCGTTGTAGTTCCCTGGGTAGTTCTCATTTAAGAAAGTGAAGAATATCAATTCTTCTGCAGCTTCTCTTTGGCTGCCAAACCTACTATTGGATGTGAATTCTAATGAATGAAAGTTTAGCAAACTGTAGATTGTTTGCTACAAAAAGTGAGTTGTCCCCTGTAACGTCCACCTGGCTTCACATTGTCTTCCTGTAATCTCTTGGTCTTTTGTGACTACTAGCTTTGGGCAAGGACATTCACTGTCTGCTTGAGATCAAGTAGTGCAGTTTTTGTTTTGAATGTGTGGTATGGATTTGTCAGGGCTCAAATCATGGTAAATTTTGCCACAAACTTCCAAATAAATAATAATAATAGTTATCTGTATGTAATGACTGTGCAGCAGGAGCAGAAAAGAGATGCAGAGTGAAAGTTTAGATCCTCTTTTCTCAAGTTTTTGTCTTCTCTTAGGATCAAGTGGTCTTTATGGGATAATTTGGTCTTTCCGAGTTTGTACTGTGTATCAGGTTTGGTTTTTTCCAAATTTTGGTACCGTTCCTTTCCAT
Source organism: Apaloderma vittatum (assembly GCF_000703405.1). NCBI lineage: Eukaryota > Metazoa > Chordata > Aves > Trogoniformes > Trogonidae > Apaloderma > Apaloderma vittatum. The sequence goes on from NW_009718590.1 coordinate 15,601, forward strand.
TTTTAGTAGCTTTTCTTTTGTATTTCCCAAGCCCAGATTGCTTTGTGCGATTTGAGTCATCTGAGTATTTATAACTATATACCAAAGATTTCTCTGGTTTTTCACAATTCTTCATTCATTCATTCATTATCTGTTTTGTGATTTAGTTTGCAAATATTCAGCAATTTGAAGTGAATGTGGTTCATGTTCTTCTTAGCCCCACAGAGCCTCCTCCTGCAGTTACTGAAACTGCTGCAGGAGTTTTTTTGAAATTCCTGGTTGTCTGAGCTTTCAGGCTCGAAGATGTAGCAACAGCTGCGATCAGATACATGGTTGTGTCCTTGAGAGAGACTTATTATAAAACCCTGAAGGCACAATTTCCATTTTCAGCAGGCTTTAACCCCTTTTCCTTGTCACTTCTGCAAGGCTGTGTTGCAGTTGCCATCTGTCCATGAACTGTGGGTGTGTGGAGTGTTGAGGAAGAGAGCTCACAGGTTTCCTAAGTAGACGAAGAAACTGCAAAGGTGACCTGTGTCTCCCAGCTTCAGGCTGAGCTCTGTGGTACTTAACACTCCTTTTCAATGGTAATATCTGTTTAACTAAGTAGATTTTTTTCATTTTTGTTAGTTCTCCAGGCAATGCACTAGGCATACAAAATATGATTAAAGATTGTCTTTGAGTTGTTAAGTAGCAGAACTAGTAAGCTATGAGGAAAGGGAGCAAGTGGAGCTGCGCAATTTCACCATGTAAATCTCTCGTCCTCAGCACACCCTGACAGGTCACAGCGGTAAAGTTCTGTCGGCCAAGTTCTTGCTGGACAATGCACGCATTGTTTCGGGAAGTCACGACCGGACCCTCAAGCTCTGGGACCTCCGCAGCAAAGTTTGTAAGGAAACCCTCATTTGTGTCTTTCATCCGTGTTCTGCGCTTCTAATGTATGTAAATGGCAGTCTGACGCCTGCCAGGTTATTTCGTCTTTTTGCCCGTTTAATAAAGCAAAAGCTAGCAACTGTGCCATCTTCTGTTGTTAGTCAAGTAATTGGATTCTTCCTGCCTGTTACCTGAAATAAGAACGAGAAATCATGTGTATGCAGGAAGCACTGCTAATGCTATTACATGCACAGCAGCTGTGTTCTCTGAGTGTCCATTGTTTACCAATCTGGAAGTGGGTATTTTAGTCTTTTGCTAAACTCTTGGAGCCAGGTCAAAGTTTTTAACCCTGATGTGGATGAAAACGTCTCTTGGAAATCAAAAAAAAATTCAGCTTCTCAAATGAAGGAAATGCTAGGACTCCGGTTTTCTTTGTGAGAAACGCCTTATTTCTGTGGCTTTTCTCGTGTTGATAGCTTTTAAACCTGCTTGCACTGAGAGAGAAGTTGCTATCAAGGCTGCCTTGATACCTGGACCACAAACATAGGTCAAGGAGACAGTTTCATGTGTTTTAACAGCAGCAAATTATAGGTGATTAAATACAAAGAGGAAATAAAGCAGCTGTCATGGGAGCATTTAAAGGGATATTAGCCACAGCAAAGGAGATTGGGAAGGGCAGAGAGGTTGATGAAGACTTAAGTCAGGATTATTGTAAGAGAGTTTCTCTGCCCTGTGGCACTCCTCGGACACTGCTCCGCGTGGCCACTGGGTGTGTGTGGTGTAGTGATTATTTTCTGTGTTTGTTTTCATCAGTTTGTACAGTATAAATTTCAGTGTGTCACCATTGGTTTATCCTTTTTAGGTATAAAAACAGTGTTTGCAGGATCTAGCTGCAATGACATCGTATGTACTGAGCAGTGTGTAATGAGTGGACATTTTGATAAGAAAATCCGTTTCTGGGATATCAGGTAAAACTATTGTAAGAGAGCTTATAGTGTAGGAATAGGTACGGGATTGCTGTCTGAGTACAGGCTGAACTAGGGAACTCTTTCCTGAGCTTGGAAGCTAGTGAGACTGTTACAAGAGTTGCAGAAGGCCACTGAAAAGAGACTGCTTTTATACTGTTCTGTGGTTTGGGATTTTCCTGCGGGAGTGCCATTTCTATTCTGAAAAAGCAGTCTGCTTGCCTGTAAATATTTTGCATTGGTCAGGACTGGCCAGATGTTACTTAGTTTTCCAGAGGGTGAATTGTGAGGAAAATAGCATTTAACTATGGGCTGAAAATGTTACCCACAAAGTGAGATTTAACTTGGGAAAGAACCAAAATGTGAGAACAAACCAGTAGTGTTTTTATTTTTCTCCTTTTCTTCCACATTGGGACAAGTCAAAGTTTTGATGCAGTGGTTTGGATTCTGGACTCTGGCTTATTCTTTCTTTTTTTTTTTCCCCCCTCTCTTTTTTTTTTTTTCTTTTTCCCCCTGTTTGCATATTTCTGACTTTAGGACTGAAAGCATAGTAAAAGAAATGGAGCTCCTTGGAAGAATCACGGCTCTGGACCTTAACTCAGAGCGAACAGAGCTTTTGACTTGTTCCCGTGATGATCTACTAAAGATCATTGATCTGCGGGTTGGTGCTGTCAGGCAGACATTTAGGTGAGTGTGTTCTCCGTGAGAACATGAGGAATTTCAGAACTTTGGATTGCAGATTGCCCTCAGTGCTGGAGTGTTTTTCAGTGTCTCCATGGAGACAGCATTTCCTAACTTCTTTCTTCATGAGTAGCAAAGGTCTTTAGAGTCTAGCAAAGATCTGCTCTGGTGGATCTCTTCATTTATGTCTTTGAAGAAGATAGCATGGCTTAGAAGTCCTTGGCCTAGAGGAAAGAATTTATTCAGGTGTAATTGAGACACAGGTCTGCAAGAAATGTGAATTGTGATAAAGGGATGCTAGTGCTTATTCTGAACCATGTTGAAATCCTTGTTGTTCACTTTAGTGAGAACCTGTAAGTCCGTTGTCTTATTAATGAACTCACAATTATCTGATTTTAACTTTTTAGTGCCCAGGGATTCAAATGTGGCTCTGACTGGACAAGAGTTGTGTTCAGGTAAGGTCAGATACAAGCGAGATATCTGATAAATCTTCCCCAAGCAAAAGTGAGGGATTCCTGGTCCTTGGCTTCATTGTCCCCATTTACAGCTAGAAAAATTGGGGCAGAGTTTGTGATTTGCCACAAGTTACCTCTTGGTCAAAACAGAATATGTCTGTAGATGTTGATCCAGTGTCTTGGGAACTTTCCAATTTCCAAGTGCTTCCACCTCCTAGTGTTAGCAGCTGGTGGCACATAATTCTTAAAAGGTGATTGAATACCAAGTTGCTTGCATAGGAGGTCAAAGGTGGAATGATGATGTATGCCGGTAAGTTGCTGACTTGGAAATCCTTCTCTGCTTTCTGCACCTTCTCTGATCTCATAGCCCTGACGGCAACTATGTGGCTGCTGGTTCAGCTGACGGGGCCCTCTACATTTGGAATGTGCTCACTGGGAAGTTGGAAAGGACGCTTGCAAAGCATCACAGGTGAGGGGACGCTGGCCATGTAATCCAAAGCAGGGATCTGGGTTTGTGAGTCCTGCTGAGCTGTAAAACAACTGTAGTCATACAGTTCTGCTACTTAAGTCGGTGTGCAAGACTTTTTAATATGTAGATTCTTTGTGGATTCTTGACAGTGTTCTCTGAATTAAGGTTAGGTTTGGTATTGTTCAACTTGTTAAATGGAGATATGATTCTAATAAAGTACATTGAATGTATTCTGAAGAAACTTTATCTCTCTTAGGCTTATTAAAAACTTGAGTCTCTTGAGAGCTCAAAAGTGCTTTCTCTTTGATAATCGAGTACTGTAATATTTCATTCCAGTGTTAAGTGCTGTTGTGGAATTAGGTTTTTTTATAAATTTATACCTGGCTTCCATTTCAGCTCTTCTATCAATGCAGTTGCGTGGTCACCAGCGGGTGCCCATGTGGTCAGTGTGGACAAAGGCAACAAGGCTGTCCTGTGGTCGGAATTCTAACTCGGCAGCGGCTGAAAGGCAGAGCATCCAGCGTCTCTGTGTGTGGTGGTGCTGGTCCGTGGCTGAACAGAATGGAGCCCCGAGCCCAGATCCATCCTCGGTCAGGATGTTAACAGGCACACGGGCTTCACTTTCCGGAGGAAAGTTTAAAGCAGCAGAGAAGGAGCCTGAGTCAGAGACTTCTCATGGCCGTAACTGCACTGTGGCACTCGGACTCAGCAAGGGATTGGCTGTTCTGAATGGAGAATGCTACTTAGTCATGCCTTTACATGCAGTGTCGATGCACCAAGTGGAGCTGAAGATACTAGTGGGATTCCTCACCAGACAGCTGTGCCAAATACCCTGTCACACAATGTATCTACAGCACTTCTGGGGTGGAAATGTTGGAAAGAAGTTACTGTGTATGCTGACTTAATACATGTCCTGTCTCCTGTGTTCTGCTCTTGTGGCCTACTTCAGGTGTGGGGTGAGAAGGTCCTGAAGCATGGACAGGTCCTAGGCGGTTTGAAGTGTTGGAACAGCTTCTGAAGGGAGTCTCCTGTGGCTCTGGCAGCTCTGCCTTTGAGTTACCGTCTCGGTTCAGATCTGATCTGATCCTGACGCAGCACTGATCTCCAGCACTGTTGAGTGAACTCCTTCTGTTTGGTTTTTACCTGTTCATAAGGCACTCGTCCATTCTTCAGGACTTCTGCACCCTTTTGTTAAAATGCCCTTCAGCAGCGTGGGTATTGCAAAATGGGAGATTTTAAATCTTTTTATTCCATAGGCAGTTTGGTTACTGGGTGTGAGGAGAGAGAAGTTCAACTTCTGTTGTGCTGCTGTGATAAGAAATGTAGTCATACTGTGACACCAGTGCCAGAATATAGATGTTTGGTCCCTTCTTCTGTTCATCCGTCCTGTCCTGGCGGCTGTCAACAGAACACAGGGGAGCAGTGGGGTTAAATCTCAAATCCATTGTTTTGGTGCTGGCAATTCCAGGCCACTTGCCCCCTTCTTGAGCACACGTGCAATATTCCTGTTGGCGCTGGAGCCCTCTGTGCTACAGAGCAGGGTCTTGGCTCTGTCCCTCTTCAAGCATCCAAAACCGTGGTGTGGCTGGGCGTGAGCCACCTGGCATGACTTCATCCAGCCAAACCTTTCCACGTCGTCCGGTCCTCAAGACAAGCCACCAGCGTTTTATTGCCTTTTTATTTGCACTTTATTTTCTTCTTTCCTGGTAGTGTTTTACTAAGGAGGTGTGTTCTTTGGAGGGGCTGCATTAGGGGGCAAGCTGCTGTTACAGGCATCTCTCTCCCGTAGCCTTTTCTTCAGACACTTTCTGCAGAGGGGAGTTAGAGTATATGGGGCAAAGTTTTTATTTATTCAGCTGCCCATAAGAACTTGATTGTAAATAAACCTGTGTTCTGCTTTTAAAACCTCACAGTGCTCCAATTCATTTATTTCTGTGTCTGTGTGTGAGATTGTTATGAGTGAGCAGAGAGGGGGGACCTGAAGCGTGTTTTTCCGTGCTGTGTTTTCCTGATGAATTGTGGATTTGGGTTCAGCCGCATTGTGGGATTTGGTGCAGAGCGGGAAGGAGGATAATGCTCTTAGCCTGAAGCTGGACGTCCCGCAGATACAACCTGGTCTTGCCCCATTTAAGGAATACTGCCTTGACACTGAAGGAAGTCTTACCAAGTCGAACAAGTGCCTCTGCCCTTGAAAGGCCGATGTATGCTTGGCAGTTTGAGATAAATTACTGAACTGCGGAAAAGTATTGATATGTCAGACACTGTTGAAAATAGAAAACTTTTCTGCAGTGATACTTTGACTGCCACCTTGTTAAGTTTTTAAGCTAGTAATAGGAGTTGCACAGTTGTTCAACAAGGGGGTTTGTGTTTTTAATGTTCTGGTTCCTAATTCAAAGTGATGAAGCCTTCAGCTGTTCTGCGTAAATGTTTCATGCGTAACTCAGAGCCATCACTGATCAACCACCTGTTTTCATAAGTGAAGAAGCCTCCTGTCCAGCTCTTGAATGTCAGAGCTGTAGCAGAAGTGAAGAGATTCATGTTGGCCTGCTGAAGCATTTCTAAAAGCGAGATTGTTTTTCTTCTGCCTGTTGTCGTAGCAGAAGGTCCTTGAAAAGGCACCTACGGAGAGTCCAGGTGACCTTGGTTACTGTGGAAAAGCAGATCACCAAATGACAAGTCGGCATGATGAAAGATTATTGGGAGATTAATGTAATAAAAACTGCAGGCTTTGCTGAGGAGGATCAGAACGGGTTTAGGATGTTTGTAATTTAGGCTGCTGTGCCTGTGTTTTTCTACAGCATGGACACAGATCGTACATAAAGGGCTTTGTTTTGCCTCTTGATGCTGTTATGAAGTAGGTTAATAATATACAAGGGTAATGGCTAGCTCACTAAGACCTTAAGCGTTTTAGATTAAAATTCCTTAGGACCAAGGTATGTAGGAAATTCTACTGACCAATTTTAGCTTTTTTGCTATAGTTTATTTACTTCTGTTACTCCCTTCACTGCTTCAACCTGCAGAGGGAAGAAGAGAAAATGAAGGTACCTGCCATACAGAGGAGGCTGTTTTGAGGGCTGAGCATCTTTCTCTAGACGTACGGCTGCATCAGGAATCGTGTGTTACAGAGAAGCTGCTTCCAAGCTCCCCTGAAGATGTTTGCAGTGATGTAGGTACTCCCAGGTCCTCAGAGGAGTAGCAGGTATGACAGGAAGGCTCATTCCTCTCCTGAAGGACTAATCAGCATGCAGTGGTAGCCGCACAAACTTAACAAAACCAGCTTTCTTCGTTTTGCTTTTGCACTGTGTGACTGAATAGAACTTGTTGATTTTGTGGTTAATTTCCGGGGTGTCTTCCCTGTTTCCTCCAACGAGGATCTGGCTTCCCTTCAGCAACACAGGCACATGTGAATTGCCCTGCTTTAGGGCTGGCTGGTTTGTGTTTGCTGGAGTTGATTAAAGAGAGTAGCAATTAACCTCTCCAAATAATCCACCTCCAGTTAATAAAATGTTGGTGGAATTTGGAAAATGCTGAAAGAGCTGAGAAACACTGGTTCTGTGTTAGGTTTTTTTTGGAATAATTAGAGTCCCTGGGCCACTATATCCATGTAAGTGATTATTTGCAAAAAGCAAACTAGATTTGTGCCTACAAGACTGCCTGAGATGGAGAGTGCTGTTTGGACTGGCAAGTGGAGAGGATATCATATGATCTTCGTAATCAAACTAACAGATGCAGCCCAGAGGAAAGCTACAGCTGTTTGCGAGCCAAAAATTATGCATATTGTCGTTCGTAATATCAGGACCAAAATCATGGACGGGAAAAAAGCTATTGTTGGGGCATTCAGGAACAGAAAAGCTAAATCGACTGAAATCTCTGTTTGTGTGTCTTACATTTTGGGTGTTGTGCCTGATTCTGTAAGTAAATGAAGGAGGGGAGATGCAATAGCTAGCAATGTACTGTTTTGTATCAGCATGCCGATGGGACGTTCGTGGAGCAGTAATGGATTAACTGCTAGTGATTGTGAGAATAACGCTTTGTGCTCAATGTTTAGTAGTCCTTCCTAATGGCATCTATTTATAGGGACTTGTTTTGGTGTTTCATAAACTCCTTGTTTCATAAATGGCTCTTGTTTGTTCAGCTTAACAGGATGGATGGCTTGCAACCCGAGGAAAGAGAAGATAGAGGAAGAGCTTTAGAATAAAGCTGCTTTCAGTAACCATCCTGTTCTATATAAGTCTGTAGTCCTTACAAAGCGTGAGACTATGACATTGTAGACCTCTTCATTGACCATCTCAGCTTCCTTAGGTAATGCTTTATGTTGCTGACTTAACCGCTTTGCAGTTAAATCGTAGCCCAGGTACAATATTTGCTCTTGAAGGGGGATTAATTCCTGAAATCCTGGATGGACGCAACTAGAGACGTACTTCCAAATCTCCTACAAATTGTCTTGTTTGCGAAGAGGTTAGCGATTCCCTCTGGTAGATGCGAAGAAATGTAGGACACGGCTGTGTGGAAAACTCATCTTTTTTCAGTAGGTGGGGAGTTGACGTCTTTGTCCTGTGGCAGCTCCTGTGACATTTGGAACACAGCAAGGTATTTAATGTTATTTGCTGGTTTTTTTTTAATTGGGTCTACATCATGAGTTAAGGTGTCTGTTCAACAACAAAGACTGTTCTGGACTTGGAAAACCTAGCTATACTTGAATAGAGATTCTTAAATGCGTGAAGTCTCTAATATGTACCAGCCTTCTAAGAAGTATTTCCTTTTTCTACGCTTTGTGTGCAAATAGGCCCTAGAAACTGTTTCTACTCTTGAAACAGTTCTAAAATGGGGAAATAAGCAGAAATATAGAATGGAAGTCAACAGCAAGGACCAGATGTCTAACGCAGTGCACTCATTCACACAGGTCCAACAGGGAGAAGTGTAAAACCAGGACACGTATAGCATCATCCCTTCCTGATGCTGCTCCTCAGCTTCAGAGTCTTACTGGGTTAAGGTTGCACTTGGATCATCCTGTTCAACATCTGCCAAAAGCCTTTTCCCTATGAATGTGTCTAATCCTGTGAATGAATTAATACTTGTGATTTCCAGAGCCTTCTGCGCCAACATGCTGTACTCTCGAATCTTGTGTTATGTTGGGAAATGCTTCACTTTATTTTTAATTTGCTGTCTGATCACTTAACTGGATGCTACTTTTTATGACTTTCAACAAAACAGGAAAACTAATCTCTCTCCGCTTTGTACCACTCAAGTTGTCTGGACATCTCTTGTGGTTTGCTTTTTTGGCTTTTTCTCCTTTAGAATCTTTTTCCTTGGGTACAATCTATTCCCTCCCCCTTGTTATACTTGTTACCTTTCAGGGCAGGTAGCTGGACTGTTACATTCTTAAGGTCCGTTCTGTTTTAAGTTCAATGATGCCCTGCAAGTAACAGGTTGTGTTTGATTCTGATTTAAGAAGATACAGTAGGACAGACGAGTTCTTATTCTGGGTTTGGTCTGACTCCTTACCGATATGTACCACCTTGGGCTGAATATACCATATCCAAGATGTGGATATGTAAGGGGCTCTGAAATGGTCTAAATGACATTCTCTGCTTGCTTTATTTATATCCTAATAACTACTCTGCTTATGTCAAGACATTCTTCCTGAGTGATACCAAGTATAACTGTGCCTGTTCCTGTAACTTCCGCCCAAACAATCCAAACCCTGAAAGCGGCCAAAAATCTATATGTATATGTACTTTCTACAAAGGCCACCCTATCCTTTCTCCTCTAGATATTTCTGTTAGTCTACTTGTTTGGTTTGTTTTTTTTTTTTTAATATGAACTAAAAATAGTTCTTGGTCTTTTGTAATGTTTCTGAAGAACTGTTTTTAAATAGATGTCTTTATGTTTAATTTGGGGGTGGTTTTGATGTTTTTAATGAGGAAGTGCTAAAATGAAAAGAAACCCACCTTCTGTGCTGTGCCCGAGTATCTTTTCTGTAAACTGTACATGGGAGTAGAGTGCTTTGCCCAGTAAGTATAATTCCGCTTTTGTCTCATCCACCTATTTTTTTTCCTGACATCTTTTCCAGGACCTTTTGAGGTAGAAAAGCTTTTATTCATCTGCAGTCCCATACCCATCTTTGACCATGAGCTGCCCTGAATCTCGGAAGACAGGAACAAGTGGGAAGAATGCTAGTTCTCCTCAAGTTATCTTCAAAAAAAGCTCCCGTGACAAAGCTGTAAGTACCATAATAATGGATTTTATAGGTAAGAGTATTGCTTGTAGTGAGACTGGATATGTATTGGAAAACTCTTTCCTGTTCCCTTCATTTTTTTCTGAAGGACCACGAACTGTATTTAGCACTAAGTTTAGAAGATGATGTAAACACAGTTTATAGGGCAAGCTTCTTATAATACACGAGGAAGGCAACTCGCCTCTCACTCCTATTGGGTTGTACTGCTGCTGGTAAATGTTTTAAAACAAAGTGGATTCATTGTCTTTCCAACCTGATGGGACCAAAAATCTTCAAATCTATAGTTCTTTGTCTCGTGCACAAATACTTATGTTGTACTTTTCAAAGTCTTTGATTCTGATATCCTGAAGCATGTGAAAAATCCTGTTGAGTGTGGTGGAGTTTGCACGTTTGCTGGGGGGAAAAACATTCAATTTAAAATGCAATTGTTGTGATCGCTACAAGATTTGTAGTCTGTGATTTTTGCTCTGTGTCCTGTCACCCCAACATGCAAGCACACAACCATCAATACTTTGTAATTCAACTCTGGTTATTGCCCTACAGCTGACCATCTACCTGGGAAAGCGGGACTTCGTTGATAACATAGAGAATGTGGAACCTGTAGGTATGTCCACAAGGATACACAGTGCCCTTCCGGCTCTCTCTACCCTGGTTATCCTCTGTTAATATTTGTTTTATTTATTTTTCTGTTTCTTTCAGATGGTGTTGTATTGGTGGATCCTGCGGTTATCAAAGAGAAAAAAGGTTTGAGGTCTTATGCAACACATGTTTCAGAGATTGTTAATTCTCTTTTGAAGTGAGATGCTGAGGTAGAACATTTTTTTTATTGCTTTGTCTTCCCCAGCGAGTGGGCTTTTACTCAACATAATCTATGTTCTTACATATGGTATGAATCCTTACGGGGTTATACAGCAGTGTTGAAAGGTGTTTCCCTGATTATCTAGTGCAGGAGGATTTTGCATCCCCCCCGGCTGCGCTGTGAGCCTGGTGCATGCTTCACCCATCATGTGCTTCTTTCCAGTGTATGTGTCCCTGACCTGTGCTTTCCGGTATGGCCAGGAAGACATCGATGTGATTGGCCTCACCTTCCGACGGGACCTGTTCTTCTCTAGGGTCCAAGTGTACCCACCTGCTGACAAGCCAGAGTCTCTCACCCACTTGCAGGAATCTCTGCTAAAGAAGCTGGGGAAAAATGCTTATCCCTTTTTCTTTACGTTAAGTATCTCATAAGAGCCTCTGACCCGCTTATCCTTGTCTGTTATTACCAGGCTGCTGAGTCCTGGGCTGAAGATGGGGATTAGTGGTGAATTCATGTTATGCAAAGTTCCCATTTTGAGTGACAGGCAAGGCACCAGTGTTTTTCCTTGCCATCCTAAGTGGTAAAGTACAAGAATATCCCAATAGCATGTGAAGAGTCCTTGGAAAGGCAAGGAATGTGCAATGAATTTATGCTAGCAAGAGCCCCATACGTCCTTGTCTTCCCCATTCCCGAGGGGCTGGAATACTTTATACCACTGACTCAGTGCTCACAGAGGAAGTGCCAAATCCTTTATCCTTAACAAATGTATGGATCGAACAAACGGATGAAAAGCTCTTTACCAGATGTTGTCATCAAATAACAGCTCACTGCCAAATTCCAATTCTGACAGGATATGCTTCTGGTACTGTCAGTGACATGTCTGCCTTAGCCGTTCCTAGAAAGATCCAGGTTTGAAAACCACATCCTCTGATGTAGCAGCAACTACGTCTTTAAAAGATTCTGCAAAATGGGTTACCTGCCGTAACTATTAATCACTCATGCAATCTAGTGACCTTTGCTGCAGTGCCTTATGGGGTGTTAGCACTCAGCCCCCATGAGCTACTCCGCAGCCTTCCCAGTTGGTGTCTGGAGCTGCCAGCCCTGCCCAGGCTGGGAGCGAATGGATGCTGCCTGGTGACTGCCTGAGTTTCGTGGCCCTAGTTGTGTGTCTGATACTGATGCTTTGCTCAAGCTTCATCTTGTGCGACCAGTGAGTACTGCTGCTGTGAGCTGTATGGATCGTCCTGGATGAGGAGGTAGATGTTGCAGCTTCTACTCTAAGCTGTGCTTCTGGAGCTTTGTTTGATTTTTAGACCAAGTGCTTTGTGTACCTGGACTATGTTTTTACTCTTTTTTTTTCTTCCCTTTCTTGGCTATTAAAGTGTTTTTGAAAGAGAGGGACTTGTTTATACCAGGCAAGATAAGACCTAGTATATTAAGGCCCTTACCTTAACCAGAACTTTAAAGGGTTACCACATTACGGCGAGTGGCCTGTTGCCTTCAGGATGGCTTTGTACCTTTTGTGAGCAATATATTAACTAGAGTATCTGTGTAATATTGCTTTATGGTATTTTTCCTTTTCTTTCTCCCAACAGTTTCCAGATTACCTGCCTTGTTCAGTCTGTCTGCAGCCTGCACCTCATGATGTTGACAAGGTGAGACCAATGGGACACTTGTGCTTATCATGGTTGAAGCAAGTCAAGTGGAAAAAGTCACGTGAATTTATTTGACTAGCTTGAGAGCAGAATAAGGTGATATTGGATTTTACTATGCTGTGCCACAAATGTCAGCAACCTGACTTAAGAGCTACAAGTGTGTGTCACGGAGTTGGAATTTAAGTTCTCAGAATAAGAAAGGAAATCTAGTCAAACAGCAGCAAGACTACTAAATCTGCAGTGCCCTTAAGGATACCACATGATTTGTGGGTCGGCTGCACATAAAATGCTTGTAGCTGTCAGGCTATATGAGAAAAAAAGGAAACTGTCTAAAATCTTACAGATCACTATAAATAGTATGTGTTAAGACCTCCTTCTGAATTAAAACAAATGCAGAGAAAGGATGGCTTGCACATGTGTGTTACCAAACCAAAAACCCTGGAGTAAAAGTCACCAGATAATGAGATATTCTGCAAAATTTCTGACACCATTTAAAATCCTTTTATACTTTACTGGATGCTTCTCTGAACAGCAGTGCTAGGCTAACAGCCAAGCAAGGTAGGATGCAGGTTGTAGAGTCCAGTGCAACAAGGATAAGCTGTAGTTTTTAGCCAAGGAATGTTATTCTGGCAAAAATTCCTGTACTGTTCTCTAGAGAGTTATCCAGGACTCACACAGATGTCCTGTGGTGGTATAAACCTGTTAAAGCAAAGGTCAGCTTGGCCTGATCACTCCCACTCCTTAGACTCTGTGGAAGAAGTTGACCCAGCTCAGGTATCGGCATTACAAAACCGATTGAGCAATTCAGTTCAGAAATTCAAGGTGGACTGGAGAGCCTTGCAGGCTGGTCAGTCTTATAACCTGTAGCATGCTGTGACCTCTACTGCACTGTTCTCCCAGAAAGCCTTTTAGGAGCAGGGATGTCATCTGTCCGAGGCTTGGAATTAAGCCTCATTTCTCAGAAGCAGCATGAAACAGGTGGATGCTGCCACACCAGTTAGGGTGACATCTCTACTGCAATGGTAGGAGGCCAGAAGGGTTTGCGGTTGGCAGGACTTTGACATTTTCTGGTGTACAGAAAGATATTTAAACACCTGCAGATGCTCTTGGCTTCTGACCCTGGTTTCACAGCTGTCTTCTCTCTCTCTGGCAGACCTGTGGGGTGGACTTTGAGGTGAAAGCTTTCTCAACAGAGAATGTGGAAGAGAGAATTCATAAGAGGTAAAAAAATGTGTGTCTGTCTTGAGCTCTGCCCTTCTTAAAGGGAGTGGGTGGTGCAGTACCTTGGTTGGTTGTTCAGCTTTGCCCCACTTGTCGGTGGACTTCCCGGGCATAAGAATGCATAAATGCAGAACTCCTGCCTCTGCCAAGTACAACATACCACCACATTGTCCACTGCTACTTCCCAGGAACTCTGCACGTCTGCTGATCCGTAAGGTGCAATACGCTCCAGAACAACCAGGACCCCAACCTTCTACAGAGACCACCTGGCAGTTCTTCATGTCCAACAAGCCGTTGCACTTGAAAGCTTGCCTCAGTAAAGAGGTGAGGAGTTTGGGGCTGCGTGGGACATCATTGTATTGGCATATCAATATGCATTTTGCTGCCCAAAGCAGCTACTTCATGTATTATTCAGTCTTAGCTGAGACTGACTTGTCCCAGCACTCAGGGGCTCTAATGTAATTTCTTTCTTTAGCTACTATTAGAGGGGGCTGAGACCCTGTTACCAGATGCATTGGAGGCTAAATAAGTCACTGAAGAAGGGTCATGAATTGTTGGGAAGGGTCATCTTGCCTTATCTGGTCTCTGAAGAGATTTAATCTGAAGGGACTAAAGGGGTTTAAGACTTAGGAGAAGCCTCCCGGCTGCGGTTCTGAGCATCAGATTCCTTCCAGGTGTACTACCATGGCGAGCCCATTCCAGTCACTGTCACCATCAACAACAACACAGAGAAAACGGTGAAGAAGATCAAAGTCCAGGGTATGTTTTTTCTGCTGCTTGGGATTCCGTGCGGGCGAGAAGACTGAATGGTGAGCAGACTGAAAGAGAGCCAGAATTTAGTGCTTGCAACAGCTTGAGCAGGCAGTCTGGGACAAGTCAGAAATTTGTCCTTCCACCCTGTCTGTTGCTGTTTCTTTGCTCTTCATTAAGAGAAACACTGCAGCTTTTTCCTGACTTGTGGTTACTGAGAGGGCTTAATTTCAGGCCTCAGTGTGTCCCCTCTAGTAAAGAGAAATGGTCTGGCAGCTACAGTGGGCAAGGCAGGTGCTGTAGGGGAAAACGCCACCTCTTCGGGGAGCTGTCATGGAGGCCAGTGGGAGGAGATCCTCTGACAATGAGATGCTCCTGCTAACTGTGAGTTTGCTGAGGTTGCACACAATTGTGCCCAGGGGTTTCAGAAACATCTGGCACTGTGAGAAGCAGCCGCTCTGCCAGCGATGGTGTAATTCCTCCTGAGGAAGCTAAGGGCAGGGGCTGAGTTTCAGGGGAGTTTTAATACTGTGGGGGTGTTATTTGTGGCACTGCATGTTTTCATCCTACGGGCCCCATTGCACTTGGGCCTGAGGAAGAGAGTCTGAGAGACAAAGGATGAGAAAGACAAGACAGGGAGGACGCAAAATTGCTGAGTTTTTTTACAAAACTTTATCAGGGAAAGCCAGTTCAGTGCCAATCTTGGATGTGCTGTCTATTGATTCACAAATACTTTTAGGCTGACGCGCCTCTGTTAGACTTAAACAGACCTTGTTGGTCCCCAGGTTCTCCTTCATTGGTGTTACACTCAATTACTTTATTTTTTCTGGTATTTGACTAGAGATTATAAGCCATTTATTGTCACAGGTTCTTGACTGCCATCTCCTTGATGATGGTATCTCCAGAATGCCAATGCATGGGCTATAGATATGCAGTGTCAGAAGATAAAAGCGGATGCACTTTGAAAAGAAAGAGGGAGATCTTTTTACTGGAAAGAGCAGGATCCCAGTGGAAACCATGGGTTATTGACTTTTTGTCATCTCCAAATCAAGGAAAAAATTACTTTAGCCATTTGTGTACTATTGGTCTCTGTGCAGGTCAGGCTGTCTGACGTGGTGGTCCCATCAGGCTCGAAATGAGTGGGTTTTCCTGCTGTCCCTCTCATGTCTTCTAAGTCTCGAGGCAGGGGGCAGTCATGTTGTTTCTGATGTGTCTGCACAACTGATTGTTTGCTTTCTCCTTTCTCTCTCAGTGGAGCAGGTTGCCAATGTGGTTTTGTACTCCAGTGACTACTATACAAAAGTGGTAGCTTCTGAGGAAACACAGTGAGTGCTTATCCCTTCTTGCTCCTTCACACTCTCATAATCACCCTCTTCCTCAGGAATGGGAGGTACTCCCAACTATAGTCTGGCAGTTACCTGCTCTTACAGGGCTCTCTCCTCTTACCTTGTGTATGAGTGTCCCCTGCACCACCCATATTCTCTGGATGCAGCTGGTCTCCTTTTCACTTAGTAGGGACCCTACGCTATTTCTCAGAGAATGGAGACACTGCAGAAGAGTT
Organism: Apaloderma vittatum; assembly: GCF_000703405.1. Classification (NCBI taxonomy): domain Eukaryota; kingdom Metazoa; phylum Chordata; class Aves; order Trogoniformes; family Trogonidae; genus Apaloderma; species Apaloderma vittatum. The sequence goes on from NW_009718590.1 coordinate 31,244, forward strand.
TTGAAGAGTAATTACCTACTAGAAAAACTTAGCAGTGGTACGGGAAGACTCCCCATTGCTTGAAATCTTTAGAGATGCAACTTTTTTCTGAAAGTTGCTGCTGATTGAGTAGAAGTCATGGATTCTCTAGCTTGAGGCCAGGCTTTTTCACACCACTTCATTTGGTTTCTTCTCCCCTTAGAAAGCACATGAAAGCCTTGAGCCTGTGGACGCTGTGAAGGACCACTTGCTCTTTTGTGTTGTGCTGTACTGGCAGTGCAGCGTTGAACTTGACACACCCAGATGCTTTGTATTTCTCTGGTATTTGGCTCTGTAGCTTAAGGACATGTTTTCATTGAGTACTGGTCTTCTCAACTAGGATTAATTTTGTCCAAATTTGGAGGTCTGCAGCATAGTTTTGACTTACTTAAGTCTGCCTTAATGAGAAATTAATGAGAAATAATTTTCTGCAAGCGATTATTCATCTCTTCTGATTGTAAAGGGAAATTTTAAAGTATTTTAGATGTAGACATCCATGTTGTAGACAACTAGAGTTGGACAGATAAATTCCACTCCTTTTCGACAGCTTTGTAATCTGTTTTGAAATCCTCTTTGTTGGGATACACATATTGCTTTCCTCCACTCACCCACTTCTTATTTTCAGGGAGAAGGTGCAGCCAAACAGCAGCCTGACCAAGACGCTGACACTTTTGCCCTTGCTTGCAAATAACCGGGAGACACGAGAAATAGCCCTGGATGGAAAGCTAAAGGATGAGGACACCAACTTGGCTTCTAGCACTATGTGAGCAGAGTTTCGAATGGTTCCAGGTAGTGGAGGGTTATAAAGAAGAGAGGAGGATGGAGAAAACACTTCTATCAGGAGTTTGTACCCATAAACGTGTGGCCAGCTGGATACATTTAAGTTGCATTGCTTACTCCATTGTATTCCTTCAGGGTAAATAGTTATCACGGATCTGGAGAGGTATTTGCTCTCCGTGAGGCTTGTCTGCTCTATTACTTTCAGAAGAATGGAACGTTCGCCTAATTCTTGCTCCAGCCATATATTGTTGCTATGACTTCTATCGGGAGTTTGTACCCGTGAACGTGTGTCCAGCTGGATACAGATCTGGAGAGGTATTTGCTCTCCGTGAGGCTTGTCTGCTCTATTACTTTCAGAAGAATGGAACGTTCGCCTCATTCTTGCTCCAGCCATATATTGTTGCTATGTTGCTGTGCCACCTAACACAGCTCTCTGTTTTCTCTGTAGTGTTAAGGATGGAATAGACAAGACTGTGATGGGGATTCTGGTTTCCTACAAGGTCAAAGTGAAGCTCACTGTTCCAGGGTAAGGGTAACAGACCTTTTGCTACATCTGCATAAAGAGAGGGGAGTGTGTGTGTATTTCATTGACAAGTGAGGAGAGGGCAGGAGAAAGGGCACATGTTGTAGGACATTGGGCTCCCTCTGAAGCATAAATTGTCTGGAAATCAATCTTGGTCTAACCAAGGAAGTTGTCCTGAACCAGAAGAGTTGGACTACCTTCCTTAGATGCTTCAAAGCTGAGGCATGAAACTCTGGTTTGCATTGCAATTTTTTATTTCAAAAACCATAGTTTATTTTGTGAGAATTCAAGTGAAATTTTGTGAGCTTTTACATTGGTATTCTTATTCTCCCAGAGCAGAAGGTAGAGACATCTCCCTGAGAGTCATAATTACTGGGAGAAGATGATGTTATCAATATGAGCTAGTTCCCAGCATACAGTGCAAAAGAGGATGAGGATAATAAATTTCCATTGATAATAGTCACTGTTTAGATCTTTATTGCATTCATCTGTCCTTCTTTGTAGTATGAAAATTACTCAATGATTTACCTAAAGAATGATAAAATGACTGCTGCCTTCTGTGGTCCTCCAATTGCTCTTGCCCTTTGGCTCTTAGAAAAAGGAGCCATGCCTAACGCTTGATCAGGAGTTCAAAAACTTAAACTTTCTACATGGGAGGGACATGAAAAATGAAAATAACTTTTTTATAAAAACAAGTTTATTTGGATGCTATGCCTTGTGGCCAGTAGAGAAGAATATATGAGGAAGATGATTTTGATAGTCCACCAATTAAACAGCATTTAGTAGAGCACTGGAATGGAAAGGCACTAAATACATTTGTGTGTTTCTCTTTATTTTCTTCTGTAGCGTGCTGGGAGACCTAACCTCCAGGTAAATGTCATCTTCCTTTTCAGACCATGCAGTCATAGTTACAAATTCAACTTTTTACCCTCTCTCCTATTTTTTTCCCATCTCCCTAAAATAATACCGATCCCTTAAGCTGATAGAATTAAGAAGTCTGTACATTCGGGTGTTAAAATGAAGCAGTTGCAAAACTGTCTTTGATTTTACATACGTGCAAGTACATTCAGCACATAATAAACCCAGTTTATTGAAGTGGACATGCCTGGGATATTTGTGCAGAAATCAGAATAAAATGCTTTTTGAGGGGGGAAAATTATGATTAGAAAAAGATGAAAGAATGAGTGAAGCAGGAGTTCAGGGCTTGGGCTGGCCTGAGGTGGGAAGGAAACGGAACCAGACATGAATGGAGCTGTGGATCTGATGCGTTCTCTCTTCTTCCCAAAGTGAAGTGGGCACAGAGCTGCCGTTTCGTCTCATGCACCCCAAACCTGAGGAAAAGAACCCAGCAGGTCTGTTACACCTGGTTTTTGCCTTTCTTCATTATCAGACTTAAGTAAAATCTTAGCAGTGCAAGATTTATAATGGTTTGATCTACAGGACGCCTTTAGAGTCCGCAAGACTCCGGTATGAGGGCTGCTTTGGACATATGTGTATACGTATCTCAACCTCAGGGCACAAAATAACAGGGAGGAAGGATGGTAAGATGGGAGAAGGTGGAAATGGGTCAGTTCCCTTTTTATCTTTCATCCATGGAATCACAGCTCAAATCACAGGGGCTTGAGGAAGTGCTGCATTTAGATGTCATGATTATCGTGCAAAATGTCCCAAATGAAGCTGTTGGCAATTCCCAGCCAGATTGTAGTAATGGAAAACACCTAAGATACATGAGCATTATAAAAAGTAAAATGCTTCTAATCAAGTTAAGAGGTGATAAATCCATTTGTGATTTTAGAGTCCCTGTCATCTTGATATGGCATTGGTTATAATGTCTGTGCTGTGGCCTTTTTGTTCAGTGGGTACCTGGGAGGAATGTCTCTTCCAAGTCACGTCAGTAAATAAAAGACTGGGAACTTTAAAGCAGTGTAAGGAGTGAGCCTTCCCCAGGCATGTCGAGGCCTGAGATCAGATGCCAAAGCTGCACACTGTCTTGAGCATCTGTGTTCTCCACCCATTTCCTCAGGCCCTGGCTGGCTCTGTTCTCTAATGCTGAACACAGAAAACAAGCAAGGTGCTTGCACTAAATCAGAAGCTCCTCTACAGCATCTGAGGCAGCTTTTGAACACAAAGCATTATGCCAGCCTTACGGGGTTGAGGATGTTACAGATGAGCCATCTTGTTCTGCCCTCTATATTTGGACAGAGTTGCACGGACTTCAAATGAAAACCCATGGCTATTGCTGCACTGCTTTTTCTTTTTTTACATTTTTCTTTGGGCTCAAACTTACCTAAAGCTGCTGTGACTAAGACCGCTAGAAGGTGATGGTGGAACCTGTGAGAAGAGTTATCCTGGGATAGGTGCTTTGTTCTATACTGGAAGCATTAGAAAGGAGCCACTTGAGTCCTTATTGTGCAAAATTGTTGGAGGAACCAAGTGTGAGTGATGAGAAGGGAGACTGGTGATCCATTCACACTCAGGTTGCTCTGGCTGGCAATCAGTGTTTGCTAATTATGGATGTGCTGGAGTGGATGAAGGTAGCTGTTGCTGGCATAGCTGTGCCTGTGCTTTGGGTTTCCCTCCCCTGCCGCAGGCCGGTGAAGCTCTGCCAGCAGAACGCTGACATTGCCGTGTGCTTGATCGTCATCTCAGATGGGTGACTCACTGTGGGAGAGCCGCTTTGGCAAGGGTCTTCTGTCTCTTCTGGTAGTTTGTACGTACAAAAGCATTTTCTTCTGGCTTCCCTGCAGCAATCCCTCTGCCCAGAAGTGGCTTCAACTGGCATCAGTGGCCCCAGGAGCAGTGGCTGGTGGGGGCCATCTAGTGTCCATGGGAGCGTCGCAGGGCAGAGGTGCTGGTGGGGCAGCTCAGGGCTGCAAAATCTGGAGCAAATTTCATGGAGATTCAAGACAAAGAAAGTTTGAAAACTTCAAACAAGGATCATCCGAAAGCTTAGGCAAATGTAAAGAATTTTGCCTTTTTAGAACGGTGTGAATTTTTTCTTTTACGTGACATTTTTTGGTGTTAACAACGCTGCAGCCCCCTTTTTTACTGCTTATGCTTCAGGCAGATGACTCTGGCAGAAACATTTATAATATGAGGAAAAATGGAAGTCAGGCAGTTCTCCCTTCCAAGATCATTTCAGAGGACAGCTGATATACTCCTTTATATAGTACACTCAAAAGGATGTGGGCAGAAGACTTTACAAGGGAAATGGAGAACTGCAATATTTCTCAGATCACTTCCCCCAACACATCCTCTTACCAAAGGCACAGCCCACGTGTTGTTTGCTACATCAAAGTCTTCTAGGAGCTTGCCGTCAGAAGACAGCTACGGTTCATGTATTTTGTGCAGATGGAAACTGCGAGTTTCTTACAAATTGAAAAAAAATACAGGTAGTTTCAGGAGCTTATCCCATGGGAAAGTCCTCCAGACAGTTAACTCGAGAAATAAATGCTTTCTCTTAAAAAAAGATACTGTAATACAACGTAAAATTCTTTTGAAGCCTGCATATCTGACTTAAGAACTGTGCTAGAATGTGGTGTCTGAGCTCATTATGGGGAATAAAACAGTTTCCCATATAAAGCTGGTAAACAAAAACTCTTTCTGGAATTATGGGCTGGTAGTTTTCCGTGCGCTGTGCCTAATCACTCTTCCCAATTATGAGTTCACACTTCAAAAATTTTTGTTCTACCACTTTAGTTCATAAACTGAGAAATAAAATGTGTTTTATTAGTGAAATACCATCTAATTTGGAATTGGGCAAATCAAGACTTAATTGCAGTGATGGAGCTGCAAAAAAAATAAATTGTTTAGACTCTCAAAGGCCCCAAAAGATGAAATTTTTCTTTGTTGGCTTGTTCAGCAGCCTCTGCAGTGGGTGTAGACAGGGGTGCATGCACAGGGAATTTTGAGATCACTTGTTATCTTCTTTTTCCGTTCTGTTTTGTTTTTACTGATGAGTCAGTAGTAACCAGTTTGCCTATTGCACCTCCCTGCTTACTTGTCTGTCATTTCATCTTAAGACACTGCTGAGAGAAGGGAAAGAAATCCTAGCAACCATTTCATAAAAGTCAAAGCTAAAATGGGATTTAATAATGCTGTGTACTGAGATTTATTCCTTGCAGTGGGGTAATATCCTCTTCCCTTCTCTAGCCAAGCTGATTTATGACAAAAGTAAATCAAGCGTGTAGCATCAGTATATTTAATCATGCACGGCTGATCCAAGTGTAGAGAACCTCAGAACAAGCAGCTTCTCAAGAGCCTTGTTTAATTTGCTCAGGGCCAAACTGGAACAAGTGTGATCAACTGCTGCGTGCTTTATTTCAGGGCAGATTGCTTTGCCCTTTTTACTTGTCTGCGAGCAAGCTCTGAAGCGCTCATCACTCGGTGAAAAGCAGGTCTGTCAGAGTGCAAGGCTATTGCAGATTGCTTGATCTTTCTTTTCTGTGCCTGGAGGAGATGGAAAAGGAACAGCTTGCTACCTTTTCTTTTCCACGTTTATTTATAGCCTCCTTGTCTTGACTTCTTGTAGGTCAGTGTTTGCATGTTTCATGTGTGCTGGTTTCGCAACTGGTTTTGGACCCATGTGGTTCACAGGTGGTTATTTTTAGGCAAAGCACCTCCTGTCACATTGGCAGGCTCTCTCTTCCGCCTGCTGACAAAAATGTATAGAGCTCTGTTTCTTTTAAAGATAGATTCAAACTGGGCTGTGTCTTCATGCTTCTGAGGCTGTTCCAGGTCAGCAGTCAGCTCAGAAGATCCTGCTGGGTTTTTCTCAAAGCTGTGGTCTCAGCATGAGTTCTTTGGTCTGGGGTTTTCCTGCCCTTTTCCTGATGCTTTACGTTTTGTAGGCCTATGCCTTGGACACTGGCTTTTGTTTTGGCTGCTGTTCAACAAATGGTCATTCATCTGCTCCCTTGTTTAAACTTGCATGAAAGGGCTGGCTTCAAGAAACCTGTAAATGCTTTGCCCCTTTAGTAGTAAAGCTATACCTGCCCTGTATTAGTATTATAACTTTCAGAAATTAGTGAATTTTTAAAGCACTTGTATATCTTGACAAACAGCACAGCCTACTCTCTTCTTTTTCCCCCCATAAGGTTAAGAGAGGTTAACAGCATGCATGCTTCTAATGAAAATTACCATATGCCACAACTTTAATTATATGGAATCATTTCTGTGGCTGCATATTAAAAGCTTACAGAAAACCCTCTGCAGAGAGAGTATGATGACATTCTGGAGCCTCATCGATCCTTGAGCACAGCCCCCTCCCATCCCAACCCTCAAAGCAATTGCTGGCATACTAGTTAAAAACAGGAAAAGTCTATCAATATTCAGGTGCCTGAAGATTTTTCAATATGATAATGTTGAATAAGCCACACAATGGCAAGAGAACTAGGTGGAGCGGACCTAACTCCTGACAGGGTGAAAATGCAGCCATTTAACAAGCAGTATAGCAGCCTGAAGGTAAAGTAGTGCATCTTTTACTGTAATCTTACATCTGAGGTATGTGATAGGTTACTCTACTGCCACGTTACCTCTGTACTGATTCAGTAGGCATTTATCTGACCGTAAAGCAAAAGAATACATATTCCTCCTGCCAACCTGTTTTGTAAAATTGCCTTCAAACTGCATTGGTAGGTAGCTCACTTGGCTTCACCCACATCACTGGTGTCACTGTTTCCATAATAATGAACGTACTTCAAAGTGGGGAAAGAAAGCAGGCTATTTAAAGGATAAAAATTGGTAGAAAAAATGAAATTAGAATGATACTGTATGCTTTGGAAATTTTAAAAGTTCTAAATATGTCATTTTAAATGCATTTCAGTCAAGCATGCATGCCCTGAGACTTTCCAGCCTTCATCGTGGCTTCTGCGGGTAGATGAAACCATCCTTTTCAAGTCTGGAGAGACACCCTCACAAATGTCTTTACATGATCCATCCTTTGAGGCATTTTGACTAGAGTGGCCCCATCTGGCACATTTTTAATTCTGATTTTTCCAGCAGTGCTAGTTGCTACTTATTGCCCTTGATTTCAGCATGCGTTCATTGTAGGAATTCTCCAGGTAGCAAGTTACCCAGTCAGTGAAGCGTCCCAGATCCCTGGTGAGTTCTGTAGCGCGATGGCCTAGCTGCGCTTGGCTCCCTGACTTCAACTCGTGAGAAGTAAGCCAGTGAAGCGACTGTTATTTGCCAAAGATAAAGTAACTGTGAGAACACAAAATTCCCTGCCCTCATTGGATCACTGCAACACAGTCTGTTTTGCTTATTTTAGGCTGTGCTGAAACAGCTCCCAGGGACTCCTGCTAGCCAGCAGGCCTTCGTTATGGTGTGGTTAGCAAAGATGCCATTAAAGAAACACTAGTGCTGAAGGTCTTGGGTTAAATGAAGTTGGGCATATTGCCTCAAGTGCATAACCTATCTAGTGAGAGACCACCTTGGCCTTTCTGTGTTCTGACCTCTGATTTTAGTATCTTGATGTTTATTGAAAAAGAACATCATCTTTTCATCACCTGGCTGCTTAAATCACAGTGACAGACCAAGTAAGACTTATATCACGTCACACAAGCACTGTCATTTTGTGTACAAGTGTGTGCACAGATGTGCCTCACAGCTGGGACTCCTAGCAAGCCTAAATGGGAAAATCTGTCTTCATTTTCCTTATGACATGCCCTTATGATATCTTGGACAACATTGCTACAGTGCTTTTCCATTAAGGAGATCAACTTTTGCTTCATCAGGTGCATGTACACACATTTGAGACTTTCTGGAATTCTCTTTGTATTGCTGCAAATCCTACTGTTTGTCACTGTTTTGTCAGTTTATAAATTTTTGCTAGTTTCAGTTAGCACTGTTCTAACTACTTGGTGTGCCTTTTTCCTCCTTTGCTGCGTGCTGATGACTGCAGAGAAGGATAGGTAAGTTTCTTTTAATATTTCACACTCTAGCTGCAGGTGTGCATTGACTCTTTGAAAAGTCCTCAAAGTTATCCAAAAATCCACAGGATTCACAGAGTATGAGCTTAAATCCCAAGTGAGTAAGTTACTGGGGCTTGACAAATTGCTGCTTTCAGCTTGAACAGCAACGCTTGCTCATGTGAAACTAGTTTAAAAAAAATCATGTTTTGCCTCACCGTTGGAGGGGCATGCATGTTCATGGTCAGCTGATGCTCTGTAGCTCTAAATGTCAGGAACTCCATTAGATTGGACCATGTGCCCCTATTTTAGTACAGAAGGAATAAGGATGAAAAGTTTCACATTTTATTTCTAGGCAAACACCCTTTCAGGCTGCACACTATTCAGCTGGCTGATAAATATTTAGCTGAAATGGGCATGATTCAGTACAGATGAAAACTTCCTCAGTTTGTCCTATCTAGCTCAATCAACTGCTTTTCATGCTAGCTAGGATACCACCAGTGAAGACGGTGCCTGTGGAAATGTAATCCAAATCCCTTTGAAGACAAAGGAAACATTACCAGAGGCTGCTCCAGGTTCCTCCTCTTCCTCCTGTGTGTTGCCTTTAGTCTACTGGTATAAAAAAATCGCTAACGTGATTTTGAAAGACCTGTGTTTCTTGCATTTCAGTGAAGTAGAGCTGGTATTTGAGGAATTCGCTCGTCAACAGCTAAAAGATATGCCTGACAACGAAGACAAGAATTCGCCCTCGGCCGAGGAGTGACTGAAAGAACAAGCTGCTGTAGAAGAGATATAGTCTGGCATGAGTTCTAGTAGAGTATGTGTTCTCAGTGTGTGCGTGGTCTTCCAGGGATCAGCCCTGCATTCAGTGGATGTAATACCATGAATCTCTATTGCTTATTAAAATGTTCAGTGCTAGAAGAATGTAGCAAGCTCAAAACCTGGTGTTTACTGAACCTACCAGAGGAGGACATGGAAGGCTGCCATGCCATGGCTTCTGCTTTCAGGGCTACCCAGTACCCCAGCTGGTTCCTTTCACCACTGGTGAGAGCTGGAACGGTGGTTTGTGCACACTGCCTGGGTTGAGTTGGTGTCAAAGAGTCCCTGACTTTGAAATGCTAGTGAACCACGTCCTAGTCTGAAAGGCTGGCTTGCAGCCTTTGGTGATTCGTTGAAGTTTTTCAGTGGACTGTACAAAACTGATTTAATTTCCTTTTGGTTGCTTTTGTGTTTATGCTTCACCTAACTCATCTAGTGAATGTTCCCAGGGCTTGCACTCTCCCCTTGTGTGGCTTACACTCACTTTCTGTACCATTAAATGTCTTGCCAGTCATCTTCCATAGCGGCTATAATACTGAAATACTCTGTTACGTTTCTAGCAATAGTCTTAACACTTGTGTTAATAAGGATGAGAGGAATGTGCACTGTCCGTGAATTCCTTAACAAATCTCCCTATATACAACTCCAAACAGAAAATTGCTACTCTAGCCTCATCCTATATTTAATTTAGTTTCCTGTAAGCAACAGTGCTTCAAAAGTGGATGCAGTAAAATTAAGGAGGAAATTATGGAACAGCCTGCCCTGAGGAGCCTTTTCCAACATCCATCTGCCAGAGGTTGCTTTATGCTTTAAAAAATAGAAATAAGATTGTGTTTTGGAAATTTCGTTTTCTCTCATTGATCTGGATAGCCTCATTACCCATGTGAATGTCTAATCCTTTTCTGAACCCCGCTTATGTTTTGGCTGTAGTGGGTTGCATCAGCTAATTAAATTTTGCATGTGAAATAACTGATATTTTCTCATTTTTGCTCTAAATCTGCTTTTCGATGTCTCTGGTTTAAATTCCCCTAGGAAGTCTGAACGCAGAGCCTATATTTATTACTATAAACTTGTGTTTCCCACCGCACACACCGGAAAATGGAATTAAGAGCTTCCCACTTATCTTGGCTAACAACGATGTACTTTTAGCAGAGGAGAGAATAAGGGAGACATTTCTGAGATGTCTGTTTCCTCCCAGCAGCGTGGGACTGCTGCTGAAAGCCTGCTGTAAGCTTCTATCCTACTGCTGAGCCCGTGCAAACTGAGCCTGACTGCTCTCTGGCTTGGGTTACTGTTGATACCTGTGACAAGCCACAGCAGCCTGCTTTGGGAAAAAGTGTAAGCTGTGCTCTGGCATTTCTGCAGAATCGCTCTCTATACAGGCCTTGGTTTTTGAGCAGAGGCTTGCTGGCTTGTTTGTTTTTCCCTTATCGACACCATCAGTTACAAGCCCTACTTCTACACATGGTCCAAAGGCTTTAACCAAACAGCTTTATATGTGTCCTCAAACACAAATAGGTTGAGTTAAAAGTAAAGCCCCCTCCTGTTTTGCTTCTGTAAACTGGTCTTGATTAAGATGCTGAAAGCAGTGAATTAAGATCACAGCTGATTTCACAGTTCCATTGGTGCTCTCTCGCTTCATACCACCTGTCAGAGTGTTTGGCTTCACTAGTCACAGCTCTCTCACCTTAGATGAAGTTGCAAGAGGCAGCATGTTTGCTCTGCTCTTTCTAAGCCCCGTGTGTTTTGCTACTAAAGAAATCCTGTGCCCACTTCCAGGTGTTCGTGGTCAGTATAATTGCGGGAGAGTTGGGCATTTGCTCCTAGATTTCTGGGAGGGCCTTTCTAATGAGTGCCTTGGCAATTTTTGTGACTAATTTCTTGGTGAGTCGAGAAGAACACACCAATACAGTAAGGTTGTGCTGGTTGTGAATATGCTGGTCCTGGAGAGCTGGTATTCAGGAAATCTTTTCAAGATGTTAAGAGGAGGTGGGGGGACAGTGAGTGACAGTGTTAGAATCTTGCTTCAAAGTGCAACTTCCTCCACAGAAGCGTTTCTTTCAAAGTTCCTGGCTACTGGACCTGCAAGTATGAGACTAGCAAACATAGAGGCCTGATTCCTTTTTTTCTTTTTCTTCTTGTAACTAAGTCCACCTTGTGACATATGCCTCTGTCACTACCTGACTTCCCTCCCAAATTCACCCGCGGCGATGACTTCTGTAAGCCGCGCACAAACTCAGGGTGCACGCTGCTGTGAAATGGGGAGGAGTCAGGATGGTTATTAAATCTGTTCTTTTCCCTGGGCTTAGGAAAGTGCTCCCAGACACCGACTGTTTGTTTAGCCTGTGCTGGATGTTTGCTTGTTTGCTCAGAGAACGAAGGTTTTCTGCTGGTTCCTTCAGCTCCCTGTACCGTAGGCCAGGCTGGATTTTTATACTTTGCCCTTTCATCGGCAGAAAAGAGGTCTCTAGCGCGAACTGTTTGCCTTTTATCTTTTCTTCTGCTTCTTACGTTAACGTTGCTATTCCTCAAAGTCAGACCTGTAGCCCGCTACTTCTGTTTAGAGCTGCGGGAGCACGATCCGATTTCCTGACCCGGCCCTTCGGTGCGGTGGGACCCCGCTCGCAGGGAGCCTGCCAGCTCCAGGAGAGGGATATAAAAACCTGCTTTGATCAAATATGTGGCCTCTGTGCTTCAGCCGTCAGCCCACAGGCCTGCTTGGGTGACTGACGCTTCCCCTCGGGTACATCCTCGTGAAATCCCCGTTGGGACGCTC
>NW_009718590.1:43101-43386 GCF_000703405.1 Apaloderma vittatum
TGCCCCGCCGAGCTCTGGGGACGGGCGACCCCTTGCCGGTGGAGCCCGTGGGGAAAGGCGGCGTCAGGCGAGCGCCAAGCAGGGCGCTCTGGCTGTGAGAGACCACCAGGGATGGGTACAGCGGAGCAGGGGCACAGCATTTTGCGCAGGAGGCTGGTCCAGCAGCTCCGACCCAGCGGCACGAGGATTCGCCCGCAGTATTCTATTAAACCCGGCGGCACACTGGGAAGCGACCACAGCAATCGGGTCTGGGGTTCGAGACAGGTCTAAGCTGAAAGAAAAACC
>NW_009718591.1:0-32352 GCF_000703405.1 Apaloderma vittatum
GGGGTGAGAAGGGCGGCAGATCCACCCCCACACACACACCCCTTTTCCTTTTTAATGATATTTTGGTATAGCTAGGTAGGGTTGGGCATGCATTTTCTCTCTCCCCTCTGGCTGTGTCTCTCCTGCTCTCCGGGGCGGGTTGGACTGTCCTCTGGCCCTTCCCGCTGGCGTGAGAGATCAGGGCAGTCTACGCGACAGCAGATATCTGGCGTGAAAATTAGGAGATGACATTTTAATAAATACTGCTGTCAGTCACCAGCTCGTAGCCTGGCTGCTGTGCGCTCCCACCACTGCCATCCAGCAAAGGAGAACAAAGCTTTGCCGAGGCAGTGTGGTCCAGCTCCCGGCTACAGCCCCTCTCCGCTTTCAAAGTTCGCGTGAAACATGACTGCGTGGTCTGGAACTCAGCCTCCCACCCACCCCGATTAAAGGAAAGTTTCAACTGCTGGACAACGTCCAAACCAATCAGTCCTTGAAGCAAACAGTTTTCTCCTCTGTGCCCCCATCCTAGCCCCTGCAAGGTATGAATTCCAGTAATACAGAGCTTTTATGATTGCAATTACACGCTGCACAAATTCTGATCAGAGGTATTACTGGTCACAAACCACTTCTGACCAAAGTAAATGAAAGCACAGTTATAGCTTTTTACTGTGTTTTCCACAGGTACCAGCTGTAAACAACATCCTTTCTAGCTTTTACAAGTATGAATACTTTATGACCCTGTTGTCAAAATAAAACAAAAAACATGTACCCAAACTAAAGAAAGTGTGAGAAATGCATGTGATCTACACCCAGCAAATACAACGCAATGAAAACCGAACTGTTACTGCCTTAGAGATAATCATATTCTCTTACATTTGATGATGCTCCATATTATCTGTGGGTGATCATCGTGTTGCTGGAAATCCTTCAGGGCAGGTTCGGTTCACTGAGTGGTTGATATGAGCAGAACAAATCAAAGGTGTGCATACAGTGACGCATTTAAATACATTTTTCACCTCTTTTGTAGTAAATAAAGAGCTTGGGGGTAAGTCACAGAAAATAACATCCCGAATTAACTCTTGTGCCTGTTTCCTATGACGTTGGCAAGTTGTAGCTCCTTTAATTGTGAATGCAAATGAAAATTAGTAAATACACAATGTATGATAAACCATTGTATTTAGCAGTCTTCTAGGTATGCAAAACTGGTGATTGACTTTTAAATTTTGAATACATGGCAATGCTGGAGAGAAATTTTGAATATGTGGCAATGCTGGAGAGAAATCTGTGAGGGAAGGCTTCCTGTCCCCTTGCCTACAAACTGAAGGAAAAGATGGAAGTTACACAAGTCATGCTTAGGTTAACTATGGGAGCTGAAGAACAGAGGGATGAGATGGCAGCACAGAGCACTCTGCAGATTTCCTCTCAAGATTTGCCACAGTTAGACTTGAACAAAGCAGATTTTAATTACTGGAACTAACTAAAATAAGCTATACCATTTGTAAATACACAAATATCTGTGATCCACTTGCAGGTGCTTTTCTGCTTGAACTGGGAACAAGTTCTGAAATCATTTGTTTGCTAGGTGTCATGCAGCTGCATTTGAGATAATGAAAACCTGGAATTTTGGTAGTCTGAAGTGTGAGTCAGGCTATGTTTAAGTCTACAAAATATCAATAAATGGAAATGTAACACTAAATTTGTTTAAACTGGGCATCAGACCATCCGTGTTTGGGATGGTGCTATTCTGTATGTACATTTAATGCTAAAGTGCAGCCTGAAGGGCAGATGTAAAGTGAACTCACATAATTCAGAAATATCAAGTAGCTTGAGTACCGCTGTTAAATCCTATGCACGAAGTATTAATACAATCCCAGACTGTTTCATGGGAGGGCTGTCAGAACTACATGGCACATGTGGTGCCATCTGTACTACAAAGAAAGTATCAAGGCACTCAAAGAAGTGTTATGTTGCTCAGTAGTAGTGTGGTAGGGATAGGCACAACAGAGTGAATGCTAAATTTATAGTGCTGCTTTCTAGACTCAATGTGATGGTTTCATCAAGGTTGGGCTTGATCCAGACTAAGAAAGAGGGAGGAGATTAATATTTTTAAGTAATTTCTCTATTAGTGAGAAAAATGAGTCTTACCCAATTTAATATGTTGGATGGAATAAATTAAAGGGTTTGTCTGGTTGCGGTTTTTTTCCCCCCCTTCCAACCTACAGTAGCACTTTGAGATCTTTGGTATCTTGGTCACAGCAGCTAAATTATTTCAGTCCCATGTTTTAGTGAACAGAGAACAAAATTCAACACAATTGTAATTGGAATTATAATTCATTGACATTTTTGGTGCACATTTTAAAAGGGAGGCCACGCTTAAAGCAAGTGGTTTTGGAGAATGGACTGTTAGTTCATTCAATCATCTGTCGCCCTTAGGGGGACTCTTTTCAAGTCAAGGTCAGTGTTGCACCATGCAGTGTCAGTCCTTTAAGCAAAGAAGAGACAGTCTATCTCCAACACTGAATGCATACATTAAAAAAAAAATCATAAAAAGTTTTTTCAGTGAAGATTTTCATACTTTATTCTTAATTCTGTATTATTATTGTGATGTTTAACTGGCTACAGAGCTATAGACATTTATGTAAGTCACCTTATTATTAACGGTGATGGAAACCATTGTTACAGAATCAAGCTACAGATAAGAATCAAGTGGTATTTTTACTGAGCCTTTTAGCTTATATGGAAGTGATGCTGGTCTGTTCCCCACATCCAAGTTTCCTCAGACATGCAAGGCCCTTCAAAATCCTCTTCGGCAAGCAGAGACTTTCTGTTCCACACCACAGATTCTGCTGCATAGCACCAAATTTCTGCAAAACCAGTATCTCCTTGCTGTAAGTCATGGAGAAGTTTAAATCCAAAGCTGGTGTCACCATCTCAAGAGAAATACTATTTAGTTTAGTCTGAAGTGAAGAAATAAAATGGAAGACACTGTCCATGTTACAGCTATTATAAAATTAAATAAGTATCTAATCATGAAAAGAAGAAAAATCTTTTGTTGCTCTAACAGGTTGAGAGTGTAAATTAGAAGTAATTTGATAGGTTTGCATGTGTTTTCTCATACAGTATGTTACAATGATTAAGAAATGTCGCATTTCTCTACTGCGTTCAGATTCTAAGTGAATTTCACCAGTATTAATTTTCTCTCTGTCATCAAGAGGAAATATTAATTTAATAAACAATAGTTTATATCCTACCTTCTCATTTTTAAATCTATTTTGAAAGATTATATTATTATATTTGAATTTTATTAGAGAAGTGATTTGTATTTTCATAAATAGTTAATTAATAATGCAGCACCAGTAGATGGTGCTCAAGAATATGTAGCATAACCGAGGGGTAGGGGTGATTAAAAAGTTATATATTAAAATTGAAAAATTTCAGGGAAAATGTTGGTTTCCTTTTGAGAAGTTGATTTTTCATCAGAAAACAGTGTCACCTCCCAAATTTCAAGCAAATATTTGGCTGATTGACAATTTTTAAGTTGAAAAGGTCAGTGATTTGCTTACTTGTCTGTTTGTTTTCATTCTTTGCATGGATTCTTCAGTGGAGGTTTATATAAGAACCTTAAATTCTGCTAGTGGCATCAACTATTTTGATGTTGTTATCCAGTCACAATTACTAGAGTAAAACTAGTGAAACTTGTGCAGTAGGTGACACTAGGAGCATGGGCAGAAGGGGTCTGAATCACATCTGAGGCCTGTGCAGTATCCTACCTGACAGGGACATTTTAACACTCCTGAGGTTGGTGCAGAAAACCCAGAATAGGATTATTTTTGTCAAATTGTCTTCATAAAACCTCACTAGTCTCCAGTATTTAGAAATCTGTTTAAGTCTCCAAATAAGTTTCAGTTCCCCTGTCATACCCATTTAGCTAGTTTAACTCCATACCTTCTTGTTATCCACATAAGCATCTAGTTATTTTCAATTTTTTTTTTTCCTAGCTCAACATTATCAAATAACGAGTCCCACAGCATGAATGTATAAAATGTGAAAATTGATATATATCACTTCTGTTAAATTTGCTGCATTTTGATTTAATTATGTGTCACCATATTCTTGTATTAAGGCAGGGAGAAATGAGATTCTGTCTTACTGCTAGCAATTATGTAATGTATTTTTATCGTGCCTCTTTTTAATTTCCTTTTTAAAGATAATTCCAGTTATTCCAATCTATTTCCACAAACCCATGCTTTTTAAGGAACTTCTATCATTCCTGTCAGTTTTCTCTTAAACACCCTCCAGTTTTCTGATATCTTTCTAAGACCTAGACACCAGTACTGCACACAGCAGTTCAGATGAGGCTGCAGCACTGATTTATATAACATTGTTTTTCTTTATCATCTCAGTCCATTTTAATATATTGCTGCTTCTGATAGCTGCTACACTGAACGGAGGTCTTCAGTTAGCTGTCTATGTCTATTCTTTTTATCAGTCTCCTGCAAGAAACTTTGTCAAGGCCTTGAGGAAGTTTAAATAAATGATGTCAATTGCTCCCCTTTTGACCACTATGGTAGTTTACTCATGTGTTCAAAACCTTCTAAAAGAAGAGTAAGTTATCATCTTTTGTACAGATCTATCATTTTGTGGTCCTCTGAGTGTTTTATTTTCTTGTTTTTAATTTGCCAGGTACAGATATAATATTTATGAATCTTTGATTCCCTGAACCATCCTCAAGCCTTTTTATAATATATGTGAAATTTTTGCTGCTCTCTAACCTTCCAATACAGGAGTTGTTTTTCAATTAGAGATTGCATAGCTCAACTACTTCTTGTGCAGGATTTTTGGTCCTGGTGGCTTCCTGCTTTTTAAATGATTGATTTGTTCCAGCACCTCTTCATCTGATAGTACCTCATTTTTATTACCCAAGAGTAGGTATCTCCCTAACATCCTCTATTGTGAAGACTAATGCAAATAAATCTTCTATCTTCCTAGCAATGTCCTTCTCTTCCTTAATTGCTGTCGTTATTCTCTGAGGTTCCCAGAAGACATAGTGAGTTTTATAAGCTTGCTTTTGATATATTTAAGGGATTTCTTTTATAGTTTTATACTTTTAACTGTTTGATATTCAGCTGTTACCTTTGCTATACAGTTTTCCTTCTTACATCTTTGCTATTATTAGCTTGTGATCATTTTCCTCGTTTCATGAAAGCTGCATTTGCAGATTTTGAAAATTCCCTGCTTAGCTCAAACAGCGTCTCAAATCCTTTCATTTCACTCCACTGGTTTGCAACTTACCTTCCTTGTTTGCCTCCTTCCCTCTCCTATATGTGCCTTTACCAATGGAAATATTCTTGGTTTTGGAAGCAATTTGAATGCCACCTGTAAGGATCCTGCTGGCTTTAATTTTCATACTAGGGTTGTTACTTTTTAACTAACACGCATTTCATTTAATACTTCTGTTCAAAGGTTAGTGTCAGGACAATTTTTGTGTATCTTACCTCTTTCTAGATGCATTTAGCCTCATTATTTTAGGATCGCTTTACATATTAGTTAGGATATTCTTAACCCCTGACTTTTTTCTGCTTGTGATTGAAGTCTAAAGGTATATCTAAACTCTGCTTGAATTGGGGTCTACAGCTTATCAGGCTAAGCTGGTTTATTTAAGACTTTTATGTCTTCCAATGTGACAGCCATTTCTCAGAATAGTCTTCTCTCAATTATGTGCTGTTTCAAAAAGCAACTTCCTATTGTTCTGACAAATTAAATCTTTAAGCTTTGCTATTTGTCTAAGACCTGTGATTATCCGGTTTTGTTACATTTTCTTGTTTTCTTCCTTTTCAACACTGCACGCTTAATATCTTGCTTGTGACCTGCATTCTTTGGCACATGCCTTCCCATGCCCTGGGCTTCTGTTCCCAAGTACAGCACTCTTCATTTAGAGGACTTTTTCACACTGGGATTTATTGACTGGTTTATTCTTTTGTTCTGAGATAGTTTATAACAAAGCGCTGTAGGGTTTTTTTAAGTTTATTTGTTAAAGTATTTATCCAGCAATTTTCCTCTGCTACCACACTCCCATTGCAACAATAACATGAAGCCTTCTTCTGTTGGAAAGTCTTCTATTTCATTTAATTTACTTGTAAATTGTAATTTCACGTGAATAATTGCAGTTGTTTGTTTTGACCAGATGTAATTCTAGGGCACCTTTCCTGAATTTGCGCTCCTTCACTTGTGTTTTTCATGGATACTCAGTAGTTGTATTACTAGTAGCATTTGTAGATGACTTGGTATTGTTTGGCTCTTGTTTATTAGGTGATCAAAAATATTCTTTTTCTAGTCTTTCAATCTATGAAAACCGTATTTTCAGTACTTTATATCTTGCATTGTAACAGTTGTCTATGCTTGCATGTACTCTGGTGCTGAAATTCTAACTGGTTGTACTGTTATATGACTGTACAGCTAGGAAGAAGTCATTGTAGTCCCTACATGTGGGCTATGTCATAAGTTTTACCAAGTTAATTGGAGAATATTTATGCAAAGATCAAAATAAAAAACAAGGCCACTATTTTCATGTTAATTATCTAAATGCACTGAAATCCTCTTTATACCAGGAGGAGGACAAATATTTTAAAAATGCCCTTTCATCTCTGATGTTATTAATCTACTCTAGAATATTGCCTAGTCATTAATCAAATTGAACTGTGATAAATACAAAACCCCTGTGTTGTTTTGGCTCAGTCTGCTAAAAAGAAAGAAATTCAGCATTAATGCTGAATCCATCTTTAATATCCTTCATTTTGCTTATGTAGTCTGGAGAAGAGTGATTTTATGTATTTTGTGTGTCATTGAGATCACAGAGGGCTGTGTTAAAACATGGTGATGTGCTGAATTTTTCTTTGCAGTAGTGAAAATAAAGCTTTTAGCTTTCTGCTGTTAGCAAGAGTTTTGTGTTCAAAACGCACAAAATGTACTGTTTATTCCCTTCCGAGTTCACCTCTGATCTCCATTTTAAGATATTGGTCAAGGTATTAGCACAGAATCTTGTTTAAATAAGAACTTAGTGGAAAACTTGTGTTCAAATTCCCTTTTCTTTCTGCAATTTTTCATTTTCATTACTTAGTAAGCCAGCAAAAAGGATAGCAGCATTTCATTAGGGCTAACAAGGTTATCTTCGTTTTTTGTGATTCCTCTTAGGTCTCATTTAGGGAGACTCAGTCCACAAGTCTACTCAGCACGAAAAACAGCGATAATTTTCTAAACTAGGACCATAATCCAGATGACTCTCTATTCACTTACACCTTTGGTTCCAGAGAGTGGAGGTATAAAGAGGATGGTGTACTGTCAGTGCCATTGACAAAGTACGGCCTGCCCTTTTCCTTAAAAGAAAGTTTCCATGACTTTGATTTGAGGAGAGGATTCTGGACTGTGTATCTTGAGCATCAGGAAGTGGCAGTTTGAAATTAATTTTTTGGGAGATTTCAGACAGATCCTCTGTAGCAATATCCCAGTTATCTGAGGCTTTTTGTTGCCCCTTGCTAAGCATGCTGACTTTCTGAAGCACATAACTCTTTCCAAGAACCTTACTGTCAGGAAAACCTTCATCCTAGCTCAGACTTCCAAATACCATGCTAAGGATTGGGAACTGAAGTCTCAGCGTAGTCCTCTTTTGCATGCTTCTTTGATCCAAATGCATATATTTTTATTAAAAAAATCCAATTAAGATGTTGCATGTTTAAGAACAGTATTTTCTCAAATATACAATATTTCCATGGAAAGACCATTAAAGGATTATCTGATTCAGCCAGGAAACTTCAGCCTGTGAGAAAAAAAAGGACAGGTTATGAGACTGTGGTACTGCAGACTCATGACTGGCAAGGAAAGGCTGGGTGGGGACTGATTATTCATTGTCTTTTCTAGCAAAAGGAAGAGCAGCCATCAACTAAAACTGAAAGGAGTCATGCTCAGAACAGAAGAGGTGATTCTTTATGCCGCAGGTAATTGACCTTTGCAACTCTTTGCCAAAGGATGTTGCAAATAGTTAAAAAATTTCGTAGACTCCAAGGGAGACTGGACAAGCATATGAAAGATAAATCCAATGGTGGTGGTGGCGAGGCAAGTGTCAATAAATGTTCAAAACCATATCCACTTCAGGGTTTACCCTAAGCTGAAAACAGTTGGAGGCTGGGAATGTATAAGGGAAGTATCTTGCCCTGGTTTTACTCCTTCTTTGGCATTTACTTACAGTGACTTCTGAAGCAGAATGTGGGTCTGGATAAACCTTTAGTTTCCTCTAGTACAACTGTTTTAATCTTCATTCTTTTTGGATGTTTTAATACTGAAAAACTGAGGGTAGATTTTCAGAGGTACAGATTGTGAAACCAGTTGGAATTTGGAGTCAGACATTGGATATCAATGTCCAGAATGTCAAGACATCAGTATTTCAGTTTGAAAACCATTCTCTGAGTGCCTGTAATTGCCTAAAGTGAGTGCACATATTTAAAAATTTAAGGATATAGTCAATATTCAGATCAAGTTGATACCTAGGAAGGAAATTCTCAAGGCCTTTTTCTCTCTTTGAACTCCACTGTTTTTTGCAAATATAACAGTGAAATGTGAACACAAGATACACTTAACAATAACTGCATTTCCCCAGTGTTTTAAAAAAGGAAGGACCTATGTCCTTTAGCTTAGTATTTAAAATTTGAATGAACATGGCAGGGATTATCTTCAGTTTAAAACATGCTTTAGAGTTGGGAATAAATGCATATCGGTCAGAGTGACATATTTTATGATTTTGAAAGAAAGTACTTGGAAGAAGGAAAAAATACACTCTTTTGACCAAATCACTTCCTTGGCATCATGGTGGACATCCAGATTGTTGTCGTGGTTCAAGCTGACTGGGACAAAAAAAAATGTGGTCTCCAGCTCACTTCTTCCCCCATGCCCATTTCCGCATCCCTCTTTCCTCCCCCCTCCATTTCCACAGTGATGTGGAGGGAGACAATTCAACTAAAAAGGCTCAAGAATTTGAGATTAAGGATAGAGAGAGTAATAATCTACTATTTAAGGTGACAGGTAACGAACCAGAGTGACTTGGGGAGAAAAACGTAAATTTAATTCACTACCACCATTTATGAAGTAGGATAGTGAGAACAATACATCAATAAATATGACCTGATCTTAAATACACTTTGCCCTCCCTCACACCCCTCCCATCTTCCCATCTACCTCTTCCCCTCCATCAGTGCAAGGGGAGGAGGGAGTAGGCGCTATTACTCATTGTCCATGGCAGCTCCTCCTTGAGAAAGAGGGCTCCTTGCAGTCTCTCCTTCCTGCTTTATGGTGTCCATCTCACAGGAGACAATCCTCTTCCTCCTCGGGAGTCCCTCAGAGCCCCAGATCGCTTCGAGCATGCCCCCCACTGATGCTTGATCTCTCTCCTCTCTCACATGGGGCTCTGTATGTACCGACACATCCTGGACGTTCTCACCTTCCTGCCATCTCAGCCACCATGGGCTTCAGGAAAAGGTCCTGCTCCAGCAGCCTTCTCCCTCTCCTCCTCTGGGACTCTTCTACCCCTCTTTCTTCTCAGGGTGACATTCGTTAGTTCTCCTCTCACCTCCCCCTCCTCCAACAGAAAAACTCCCCAACATTAAAGACAGGACAGCTCAAAACAAGACAAAACCAAAAGAGAGAAAAGGAACAGTGGGGTTGCTTTTTAAATATCTTGATGGCAGAGGCACCGATTGGCCTGGTCTTGGCCAGAGGCAGGTCCAGCTCCTACCTGGGCATGGCGGAGGCTCCCGAAGCTTCACATGAGTCTGCTTTTACATAAAAACTCACTAGACTCAAATCCACGACATAGGGTTAATTGTCATGGAAATAATTCATTCGTAAGTTTGTGTATATGTCATATACACTTTTGGCATCATATTATAAAATTATAACAATATCTGAAAAAGAGAAAACATCACACGCTAATAGCCGAAGGCATGAATAGCAAATGCTGCTTACTGAAATGGATAGGACCTCTCAGGTGACTGTCAGTAAGTGTCTCATAGTCCACAGTTCTGCAAGGAGATGCTGTGAAGCTCAACTACTAGATTAAAACAGATGTGAGTGTATCATGCAAAGTTTAAGAAATGCAGATTTTTGATGTGTTGAAATATGTGTTTCATGTCATTGTATAAATCTTCTGAAATACTCTTGGCATGGAATTTTTGAGAAATAGCTGGGTTTACTTAATATTCTTAAGAAATGTAAAACCTGAGTCAGAGCGGTGTATCCTGGCAGTAACTCATATCTATGACCTTATACTGGTGTAAAATGTATGTGAGAATGGAATCATGCTCTTGATATGTACTGTGTGCTCAAGCTGAAGAGTGAGAGGAGAGGAACACATTTATATTACGAAGGGACTGAATACTCTGAAAATGTGGGGTATTACTGTAAAGAGCTGCAGGTCATCATTTTGAGAGACGCATTCCAACAACAGTATCCAAAATGTGAGAGAGTGCAAGGAAGAGAATTCCCAGTTTCTCAGGCACTAAGAAAAGAGTATTAGCAGGACATTTTTTTCTTGTTCTTTTGTGTGATATTTAAAGATGAAAAGCTATGTTTGTGTCGGTGAGAGGAATGAAATGACAGAGATTCACTAGTTTATATAGCTATCTATCACTGGATCAAAAGTGAGCAATAAATTAAAGGAATTAACCCCAACACAGTATATAGCAGCTACACCAAAAGCACTAAGAGCCATAGGGTTTTCTCTTTCATAAATTCTGGCAATGGTCCTGGTCTTCTTCCCATAATATCTGGTTACGATTAAGTATTTTTCTGTCTATTTCTCCCTGCCTTTCTCCCTTTTTGCCTCACTCTGCCCCTTTTTTTTTCTTTCCCTTTTTCCCTTTTCCCCCCTCTCTCCCTTTCTCTCTCTCCCTTTCTCTCTCTCCCCCTCTCTCTCCCACTCACCCTTCTCTCTCCTCCTCTCTCTCCCTCTTCCTCCCTCCCTCTCTCTCTCCATCTACAAAACTATAAGATGGTTGAATCTGCCTGAAAATTTTTTTCTCTTACAAGTTTATATTTTAGCCACTCATGAATACATGAATATTTATGCTTTATGAAGTAAATATTCGTATATATACAAATGAATATAGTACCTGTACATGCTGTATAAGTACATGTAGGCAAGGTAGAGCACTGTGTCAGGAAGAAAATGGGTTATGAATATCTCTATCTCATGAGAACATGAGATCAGAGGCTTTGCACTGATAGCAAAAGTAGGACACCCATACACATGTTTAACTCATCCATTAAAAAGAAGAATGAGTATTTATAATTCTATTCTTTGTATTTTTTTTTATTTATTAGTGTTAGATTTTTGTCTATACTTTATTTTTTGTGTATCATACAAAGATTTTAAAAGTAAGTAGGTCACCATGCAAAAGGAAGCCATGAAGTGTAAATAGTTTCAAACACTTATATCATGCTATATGTTCAAAAGTGACATAGGGTTGAAAAAAATCAGTAGCCTGTTTCCAGTAAAATACTTAGATATGATCATATTTCTATTTTATATGCATTTTAAATATGTGAGAGAAAGAGACTGAGAAATATTTCATGACGACACTACTAAAATATGATATTCAAATATACTGACAAGAAGCTGTTCTAATCTCATTGCTTCCTTTCTTTTATATGCCTCTGCTGGCTTCTTCTCTCTTAGTATATTTAATACAATTCTTTCATCCTATTTAGAGCCCTGCCTCATCTTTTTTCTTATATAGTTCTTGCACTCATTTTTGCTCTCTCAACCATGTATTTCCATTGCTCAGTATTTCTTCTCATGCTTCTCTTGCTCTTATGTTACTGGCTTCTCATAAACATCTCCACTATCAGAATATTTTCCATATTCTAATTTTACACTCTATTAATTGTTCTTCACATTCTATCCCTGCATTATCATTTCAGCTATGTGGAAATACAGATAAGAAGTGAAGGATATTGTTTATTTAAACAGCAACTTTCTCAACTTACCTGAAAACGTCAGAAAGTGAAGAACAAGGTTCCTTTCTTGAGTGTTTTTACAAGGTGGAGGTGTTTCTGAGTCTCCTTCTCCCTACCGTTCCTCAGAAGACTGGCCCATGAATGGGATATAAATTGGAATGAATCTATCCAGTTTTGCACAGATAGCTAAAATGCAGACAAATGGAAGACTTCTTAAATGTAGATGTCTATATAGGGGCTGCTTAGTCTCCTGGCATGGTCAACAAATAGAAACAGGTGCTTCTATAACATTTTTCATTTAGCCTTGCTGTAGATCTCTAAGTTAGATGATTCATATGCTGATAATTTCCCTTTTCAGGGCAGTTCAGATATAAATGTTTGAAGTTATGTGAGATAAACATTATTTCTTCTGTCTCTTGATAGTGGATTGGCAGAGGTAATCCTCTGTTTGGCTCCCCAGTTTCTTTGGATATCTCTTCCCTAAGTCTGTTTCTGTGTCTATTTTGAATAGAAGTCAGACCTTTTATAAAATTTTGTATTTTATAAAATTTCTCTGCTAGAGATCTGCCATTTATAAAAAGACATACTTAACTATGCCTTTGAATCTGTCCATGAGGGTCTCTGACCTGATACGGGATTAATTCCTGTCAGTCTAGGAGTCAGGAAATATCCTCCTAAGTCCTAGTAAACAATCAGAAAAATATTCATGTCTGTCTTCATACCTTGTCCTTTCATATTTTTCCCTTTTAGGAAACAATTGCTTCACCCTGTTTCCATCTTCTCTTGCCACTCTGTACCTCTTGATGTTTAAAGTGGCCTCACATCAAGTTAGGGTAGGGCATTACTGCAACAGTGGGGTCACTGTCCCGTGCCGTCCTTCAAGCTGCTCTCTGAGTGTCCAAGGACAGGTTGAGTGCTCTGACTCGTCCTGCCCGCCGGGAGTGAATGGATGCAGGCAGGGGGCTGCAGTCCAGCTTCCTGCCTCCCAGAAACCCAGGGGGTGCTGAGGGTCAGGTAGGATCTCTGTGTTGCTACAGAGCTTTCAGCCCCATTCCTCCAGCAAGGCAATGACATGGTATAGGCAAGCCCAGCCTGTGATCTGGGATCTTCCATGCCTGGATACAGTCTGCCATTGCAGCCCTGACCATAAATTATCAAAAAGCATAAGTATGGGTGACTGACAACTGATCACCTGTTTGGGAAGAGGAGTTGTGATATAAGGTGAGCCTTTACAAGCGTTCCTGAATTCAGGAGGTATGTGGCATACCTCAAGTCAGTAAACCGCATACCAGTTCATGGAGCCTTCTGATATCTACCCTCGTTGCTGTAGAAGAACTTGCAGGAGTGTCTTCTTTTTTTTCTGCTGGTTTAGAGAAAACCTTGATGATATTATGGGCTCACTCTCATCTCTCTACTTGTCTTCATTAATACAGCCCTCTTCTATTTTTCTCTTCTTTCTAGACTTGCTGTCTTCCAGCATGTCTTGACAAGTTTCTTTTAAGCTACGAACCCTTTGCAGCCAGGGACATGTTAAAATTTAAGAAGTGCTGTAGAGGTGATTTTTACTATGCTAGAAAAAATGTAAAAATATTCATGAGTTATAATAAAACACTGCACTCACATACATGGCCACAGTTGGAGATGTCCAGTTGAGAGCACAACAGACAGATACTTGCAGAATAACCTGCACTGGCTGCAAAAGCCTAGACATTTCATAATGGGTAATAAACTACACACTTCAAATGTAACCAATAGAAAGGAGTAAGTTAATTGTAAATTCATTTTTCAGTAGTTCAGAAGATTTGGTTTGTGATGCAATGATGAGTACTGGTCTAAATGGTTTATTGATTAATTAACTCTTTATACATTATGATTCTGAATTCGCACATTTTTCTTCAATCTGATCTTTATTATGCAAAACTCTTCTGAGCAATTAGATGTAATAGAGTAACTGCCATTAGGCACTTAGAAATAAGGATCTGGATGGTGTGTCTTGTAAGGTACCAACTGGCATTAATTATGAGGCTGAACTTTTGCACTAAAGTCTTACTATCTCTGTGGTTTTAATATAGAAGCCATGTCCCTTGTGAAGGCATATTTTTAAATGTTCATATAAATTTTTCTTCCTGTTGTATTTTTGGACACAGGTTGTTAATTAGAAAATTTTGAAATTCTACTTCATGCAAAGAAAGGTGAACAGAGGGAAGTTGAGTACGTAAGAAATCTCAACCTTTTCTATAGGCTCAGAATGAAAATAATTTTAAGCTCAGTTATGAATCACATACATTTATTCACAGTAAAATTGCTAATATTTCTATTATAAGAGCTCATTGAGTGAAAACAGCAAAGGTGTTTTATCCTGTACTACATTTCAAATCCCATGAGAAATAAAATGTACATGTTACTGTCTCCTAAACTGACACTATGAAGGAATGCCTTAATTCCTATCTTTTGCTTCTTGCACATGTACACATACACACACACAGCCCTCATCCACATGACCCCCAAAGAGGTGATAATTCTTTCCTCTGCAAGGTCTGTGCTGTGTCTCAGAGTGTTTGTAGATTGAGCAGCTTCCTAGCCTTGATTGAGAGGAGATAACAAAGGGAACCACAGGACATACTGGTGTGTCTTAGTCCTGTAAGGTT
The DNA here is from genome assembly GCF_000703405.1 of Apaloderma vittatum. Taxonomy (NCBI): domain Eukaryota; kingdom Metazoa; phylum Chordata; class Aves; order Trogoniformes; family Trogonidae; genus Apaloderma; species Apaloderma vittatum. The sequence continues at coordinate 14,634 of NW_009718591.1, forward strand.
GAAGAGTCAAAGCTGAGTTGCTCTGTTAAAGAGTTGGGGTAAGATGAGTCTGCAGAGGGTAGATAGGAGCATATCTTTCGTTTTGGACATCACCACCAACAGGCCTTTGTAAGACAATGGGAAGGGGCAGGCAAAAGTCACTAGTCCCAGGTTTCTTCTTCTGTTGCCAAACTGCTTCAAAGATGCTGGCAAAAAATAAATAGTGCCTCCCACGCAGTAATACAGGGTGGATCTGTCAGATATATCCCAGAACAGGTTTTCCCAGGCACACTGTGAGAGCTTGTGAGTGAGGTATGATGTCTGAAGGCTCCTTGTTATTCTCGATTCTACCTAGGGTATGCTGGTGTGAGCATGAAGGCCTGAGGAAAATGAACACACATTATGGAATCGATTTTTGGAAGTGCTGTAGACATAGTCACAGACAACCTGGGTGATATACTATTTTGTATAAAAAATCCAAATCAATGATTGTACAGGTATAGGGATGACAGACAATGAGCTAGGTTACTTGAGTAATGAACATATGGACACTCTTATCTGAGACAACTGCCATGCAGTTTGAATTAAGAGTTCTTTTTACTTATTTTTTCACTATTTGACATACCTCTACCACTGAAGGTGTCACACTTTACTCTGTTGTATTTCTGTGTTATGATCATCTCTTTTGTAAGAATGAGGGATGGGGAGTGGAAGCAATTTTCTGAGTTTTGATTTTATGAGGGAACGTCCAGACACTGTGAATGAAGCAAATGTGCATTATTTTACTATTTTTTGATTTTAACTACTTATTTTCAAATATTTTTCATCTTTTTTTCCGTTTTTTTCCGTTTCACTCCTCACTCATCTATTTATACCACATGCCTTTTTCAACTATAAAGTGTTTTAAAAAATTTCACAGTAACTATCTTTATTCTGTAGACACAGATGTTAAAGATGTTAAATTACTTTGCCAAGGTAACTAAGGAGGGAACAATAATAAAAATGAGAACAGAATCTTTTTCTTCCTCTATCTTTCTCTTGCAGTCTGGGATGTTCTTAGTGCAGAACCATGACACTGGATGCAAAAAAGGTGGGATATGTTCACAGAAGACATTTAAGAAAAGTAAGATCTTCTGTAATAGAAAGGAAATTAGTGCCTTGACCTCTTTATGTATTTATGCACAAGTTTAATTTTATTCATAGGAGTAATTTGTCAGAACTCAATGAGATTACTCATTTGGTGCATAAAGTTAAACAGATTTAAGTGCCTTCAGGATGCAAACCTATTGTGGATAACATTAACATTACCAGAGTTGTTTTCTGTTTTCTTTTTGAGCCCATACTCTTGACATTTGATTGTCATGTTTTTGTTTGTTATTGGCTGTCCTTCATAAAGAGCTGTTACAAGATAAGGAGACAACTAGTTCTTGTCTTGTGTACTAGGTGAGTGCAGTTTGGTTTGAAACAGATGAAAACAGACAGAGTGAGATGAAAAACAGCATGTACTATGAAAATCCATGAATATGGGAAAGTTACAGCTTACAGTTAAAATATAAAAGACATCAAAGCCTTTACTGGTTTCCATATAAAGAATAAGTCTTAGTTTAAGTATATGAATACTCAGACTTTTTACAGAGTTCTCATTCATGCATTTCTGCTAATTTATCTATTTTTACTACTTTAATATATTTTCAAAGCCATTTTTCAAGGTAAAAATTGGTATAACTAAATTTACATTTGAAAAGATTAAATATAAGGGATTTAAAATGGGCAGTTTTAAGAGAACACCGTCTGGTATGTCATTATTAAGAAAGCCTATGAAAATATTACATGGTAACATTCATACACAATTAACATAAGAACCTAAATTATCAGGTCAGTTCAGCTTGTGGGTTTTGATTAATTTTGTAAATAAGTCTGCCATAATTTTGAATTTCTGGTATGACCCCTGGTGAGATGTAGAAGGGATTTTTGTAGGACATGCACCATAGCAGCATTTGAGAGGATTAGTAGTACTTGAGGGGATAAGAACCAATAGAAGTCACTCAGCATTTTGTCTATCAGGTTACCTTATTAATAAATATCTATAATAATGAAAGATTTGCAAAATTGGATTTTTGAGGAGGTTGGCTGGGATTTTTATAATCTCACTTTATATGTGTGAATTAGAAGCACAGTGAAAGTTAAGGCAGATATGAAATTACTATGTATTAGTGTATTTATCTAAAATACTTATGAAAATTTATTGGACATTGCATTTTTTGGTGGGATATTATTTCTGCATTATCTAATCAAGTTGCCTTTGACACTAAAATCCCTTTGCTTTATATCTATAGTGAGTTATGAGCAGTCCCTGTAGTATTATAGTGATTAACTTAATCAGAAGCCATGTGCAAAATAAGCAAAAATAAATAACTAAACAAAGTGCACAACCCATCCCTATCAGGATTCCCAAGACACAAGTGAAGGACAGTATTTCAGTTTCTTAGCATCAGCGATTTTGGTTTTGACAAGGTGCAAACGTTGGTTTGACAGAGACAGTCTTCAAAGAGTTAGTAATTCACTTTATTTGTTTTGATTTCTAGGAAAGCGAAGGTCAGTTGTTACAAGCGGCTTAGGGAGACAAGCAGACAGGAAGATAAAGGGAGGATGCTCCAGGAGCTGAAAGGTGGAGGCCTTAATCCACTCTGGGAACAACCTGTTGTGGCGGAGAGGCTAAAGGTGTGTGCAATGAGACAGGGGCCTGCTGAGGCAGTGTTAGGTAAACTCTTCCAATTCTTTTCTTCCTGAATACCAGCCTAACCCACCAATGCAGCCCAACGTTGTTCAGTGGTTCAGCATTTGGGAAGGTCCTGCATGGCTAAGTATCCTCCCGATGCTGTTTATGTAAAGCCATGATAAATGGCTGTTAATAGTTCCAAGGTAACTTTTACTAAATGAGTAAATATTCGATGTGTTCAGAAAACATAACAATGGCAATGAGATTATAGACAATTAGGTGAGTGAAAAAGGTGGGAATGCCTGGCTGAGTCCAGCAAAATTAAGCGTCTGGTGTCACCTGGTCACTCACATTCATCCTTTCACCCAGGTGCTAGCGCTGGATATGTCTCTTTCCTGGGCTCCCTTTGACCATAGCAGCAGCAGCGGAGACAACTAGCTTAGGTCAGATGCCAACATTTCATATGGCTGAAATCCATACGTTTTTCCACTCTGTTTTTGCATCTGCCCATGTATAATGTCTCAGTATAACCTATAGACTTCACACCACATGCATGTGCGTATGTTTATGAACACATACAAACACATTTGTCTATCAGATTTTTAAGGATGTGATTTGATCTTAAAAAAGTAGCTCTTATACATGGTATACATCATCTGGATACATGAGAACCTGAGAAGCCATCACTCAGTGCCAAAATAAAAATCTGTAGCCTATACCCAAACTGTTGCAAGTGTCGAGATCAACACACAAAGAGTTTGCTGGATCTCTAAGCTGAGACTGTGTTAAACACTATCTTTTCCCCACCCTCCAGCTCACAGGTAAAAATATACAGCTCTAAATTAAATATACAGGTAAAATACATGGGTAAAAAAAAAATTTACATCAGAAGTAAAAATGATATTCTTTCCTTTGCCTTTTTTTTTTAAACTTTGATAGAATGGAGACAGGGCCATGGTTATCTAACTGCTTTTGAGGAGCTGAGCACTGTTCTTACAGTGTCCTGATGGTGGCATTGTCATTATGATTACACAAAGATTTAGGAGCAGGAGGAGTGAGGCCTCCTACTTACCGCATAGCTGATGTTGTTTACTCAATTAAGGCAAGCAATACATTAACCAAGCCTGCATAGCCCATCCTCTGTAATTCAATCTCGTAAATCAAAGAGGGAATCATGTTACGGTATAGTTGCCTTCTCTGTACAAAACAAAAAAAAAAAGTGATGCACAATTTGTTTAGATATTTTTATAGCCATTTTGAATTATTTTAATCAAATTGTTCATTACCTTTAGGGATTGAAGTTTAAAAAAATAGCAGGTATGGCTCCAAACTCAGCAGGAGTTGGCTACCAGTGCAGTCAGAAGGAGCTGAGAGCGCCAAGACACCTACTTCCACATAGGTAAAATCCTGTCTGAGAGGGTTGTATAGGGTCTCTAAGTGCTCAAATCATTGGTAGCTGGAGGCGCTTTTACAGAAACAACACATTTGCTCCTGTAAGAGGCAGAGCATCTGGGTCCAGGCTTCTGTCAAGTTCTAAGCCCCACAGGAACTTCAGAGGAAGCATGTTTCTCACTTCTCTAAGATTAATTATTTTTTCCTTCTGGTTACAGCAGGATGAAAAATCCTGAAATGAATATTGTTCCAAGTGAAAAGACAAAAGACTATGACCTGTAACATTAATATAATATAACATTTCTGTATTTCAGGTTTCATTGATTTGACATTGAACTCACAAAATTATCCTACTTTTTAAAATGTGAGATTTCTGGAAAAATCAAGTTCAGTTAATCCCTCCCACTCTATTGCCCCTCTGTTGCCATCTCTGCTGGGGTTCCCTTCTGTGTCTGTGATGTTGGAGCTCTGAGTTTAGTTGAGGCTTTGCCTCAACTAAATCCTTCCTCTCAGCAATTCACCTCTAAGGAGGTCACTCTTGATCTCCTCCAGTTTCCTGGACATGGCCTCAGCACTTGAGCAGCTCTTCTGATGCTGTCCAGTGTTTGCTGCCCAGAGCCAGTCAATAGCTTGAATTTTACATGGAAGTGAAGTTAAAACAAACAGTGCTACTCAGAAACTGTGGCATCTTTTTCTTTCTGTATGGTACCTTAGATTTACTGAAATACAGTTTGGGAGATTTTCTATGTTGCATTACAATTAACTAGCTTTTGACAGTGCAGTTTTAATATTGTATGAACCATATTTTCAGTAGGGTTCTTTGAGGAAGCTATGTCTCATATTTTTTATCAGGACCAACAGGCTTATTAAGCCCTTGAGGTGATTTCAAACTCTGATGCTTTTCTTTATGTGAACTGATACGTGGACCGTTAACTTTGATAAAATAAGCAGGTGGATCTGGTATGATTTTTAAAATTCTGGCCAGTGTCTCACTTATTGCATGACATGCTTTAGACCAACTAAGACCTGCTGGCTGCCCAAGGCAAATGACATTACATTCACTGACACATTTGAAAGAACTTTGTTTTTTCAACAAACTCTAATCAGATCAATATTTAACAATGTTTGCTTATTTACAGCATCTAAGGGGTAATCTTACATAGCTTTTTGTTGTTGTTTGAGTTTTAAATGTTCATTATTCCCAGATCATAAAGCAGAAAAACTAACAGTTAATTATTTCTGATTAAATTCTAGTCTTTATGTGTTTTATTGCCTTTTTTTTTTAGTTTTGATATTTTGGATATATTATACATTTATTCTTTCCTTTAGTTCTCTGACATGAGGACTTCCATTTTTATTTGCTGAAGTATTTTAGTGGAACTTACTTTTGAAATGCAAGTGGGACAATCCTTGGTAGTCATGTGGGAGATGCATATTCCTATATCTTTTCCAGTTGTCTTTGGCCAGAGATGCCTGTTTAGCTTATTCCAGACTAGAATGTGATCCAGAGCTGCACATCCTGAAAGATTCTGATAGGTAGTCTTCCTCAGGCAGGAAGAAGTTTGCATAAAGTTTTTTGTACCAATATTTTTGTACCAAACTATACAGTCTGACACAGATCTAGTGGTCCTAATTACTGTCTTAACTGTATAAACTCTGTAAACATTTCAGTTGAACTACCATGACCTTGTAAAACTTTGTGATAAACAAAGAAATTTAATTATTCCAGAGGACAAAATGGTGTAAAGTGCTTATTGGTGTATCATTGTGCAGAGTTTAGCAAAATGTAAATTTTTACTTTTCTAGAACAAAGCAAGTTCAAATTATTTAGAATTTTCCTGTGGATCACTTTCATGTCAATTTTGTCTTTTCCCAGCTGAAGCTTTTGGTTTTGAAAAAAAATCACAGTTCATCATTTGAATTTCAGTATTTTGCAAATAGCATTGAAACAAATGGAAACAAAAGTGTTTCTGAACATTAAAATTCAAAAGTTATTAAAACAAAAAGACATTATCATAACATATGATCATAACAAAAGTTATTGTCATAAAAATTGATTTTCACTGTTTTGAGTTGAATTGATTGATATTGTACATGATGGAAAAATACTCTGAAAGTTCCTTGTCAGCTTTACTGCTGGGTCTGATTCTGATGTCAATTATTCTTATTTATACTTCTATAGCTATGCCAGTTTAAGTGATGATAATCTTGATTTACAAATGTAGAAGTGAAATGAGGTCTATTTTTTAGCCAGTAGGAACAAGTCTGATGTTCTGTAAACTGTAAAAAGGTAAAAAAAAAGTGACTTTACCAGCTAAATATAAACAGCCTCGTGTTCTGAATCTGGAGTTACCCAGAATATGCTTAACTTTGTACTAATATTCTTGACTTATTTCTTCTGTAAGCAGAGTCTGAAAATAACAATAATGTAGTAACAGAGTTTACAGATCTACAAAATAATGGTATTTTTAATTTGGAAAATAGCAGTCAAAGTGTTTATAGTGAGTCAATTAAGTTACAAGTACCAATACTGTAAATAAATATAGGGACAGCCAGTTTAAAGGAAAAAAAATCTATAAAAAATATTCAGTGGGTAGCTTTTTAATATTTGAAGAAAATTATCTAAAGAAATCAATGACCATCATAGGGAAAAACCCTATGAAAAAAACCAAACAACATTGACAACATGCAGTTTTATGAATTCCCCCACCTAATTTTCAAAATATTATCATAAAGCAGAATCTTCCCTGAACCCCCATGCAGAAGGAATTCTGCTACATCAACTGTTAAAACATTAGGGATGAGAGAAAAAGACAGACAAGAGAAAAAATTGGTCCTGTGCCCCTCAAGAATGTGATCATGGCTTGAGGGCTCCTACTTCTTTCCTTCCTTCTTTTTTTTTTGTTCCCCCCTCTCAGTTTGATTAGAATCTATGGATACAAATCTTCTGAATTAAAGTGTATTTGAAGAAAAATTTGGTCAGTGATTCTCAGTTTGCAAGATTGCTGTATGCTTTTAAATATCTTGTTCTATGTGATGCAGAGCTGACTGTTCAGACTCTTTAAAATCCCTGATAACATAGGCTAGACTATGACTACAATTAGTATTACATCAGTGATAAACAATGCCAAATGTGGACTACAGGGACAAAAGTGCATTTATTTCCAGGCATTTTTATACATAAAACCTTTATGTTTCATTCTAGGTTTTGAATTGTTAAAATTAGGAGATATATAATAATTCAGCAGTACAGTTTACCAGCTCTGCTTTTTAAAGTCCTTTTCATATACACACAATTTATACTATCTTACTTTGTTTTGGAAAATAAAGTGTATATTATTAATTTTTAATGAAAAACTAAATTCCTTTAGAATTATTTATTATTCTGAGATTCTTAAACATTAATATGGCAAATATCCATATTTTATCTGTTACAGATGAACAAATTACATTCATGATTCAGTGTAATCCGTTCATTGGTTCACGGATCTGAAAGTCCTTCAGGCAGTGTGACAAATCCACATAATTTCCCTGAGTGCTAGGTTGTGCGTTTGTGTATCTGATTAAGTTGAAAGATGTGTTAAAAAAATACATAAAAAACTTCATGTAGCCAGACAGCTACCTATGGCTACATATCTCAGAAATCTCTGGAGTGTTTTGTTTTTCAAAGCAAAGTTGGCAGTAATTTACACTCAATCAATTGGTTCCAGATCCTCCAGTTTCAGATAAGATTTTATGTGAAATTCCCTTACCTTTTGTCAAAGTATATTACTTTTAAGATATTTGCCATCATAAATGCAGATGATATGTAGATAAAGAGAATCCCTTGCTCTCCAGAGCATGACAGAATGTGATGGATCAACAGTTCACATACAAGCTATGTTTTGATCAAATCAAATTGTCCTTTTTTTCCCAATTTTTTGAAAAAGAGAGTTCTGCATTCATGGCAAATTCATAGCGTATATCATTCACAATGCATTAATAAATCTTCTATTTGGTACAAACCACAAGGTCTCTGTAGAGAGGTACAATAATTTATGATCTGTGACAAAGAAAAGTGAAAATTAAATCTTGTAACAATCAGACCTTGACTTTGGAAAACTATATATGGTCTGCAGTCCTTTACTGTTTAACAGCTTTATGAAATAATAGCTTGTTACAAAATTAATTTAATCCAGTATTTTTTTAAAGGCAAATGTGAAGATAGACACCTTGTCTTTCTTCACGTCGTAAATTCATAGAAAGTAATGGCTCTGAAGAATAACAACAGAAATTATAAATGAATATGAAAGTGTGAAATTAAGAAAATGAATGTTTATACTGACAGAAGAGGAATAGTTTTCTCATGGTGACATCAATTAGACTTCAAACTTTAAAACAAAAAAAAGTTGAAATGTTGAAACAAAAAGGAAATAATTTATAAGGTACAACCCAGCACTGGCAAAAGTATAGCTTAAATAATGTAATAGTTCTTTTGTATTTTGAACTTCACTAGCTCTGTGATTATGAATGGATGTAATTTTAGGAGAAAGGGAGGGAAAATGTCCTTTGTTCGGGTGACAGTGGTACTTATGTGTGTGCATATGTATGTCTGAGAGAAAAATGCTGCTGTGAAGTTGCCCGTAATACATTCTAGTTTTTGAAGGAAAAGCAATTCACTTTCAGTGGAAGCACATTAAAGAGGTCCATAGGCACCAGTTGCTTGACTCCAGATCAAGTTGCAGTTGCACAATGACGTCAACAACATCTTGTACCTCTTGTACAAGCATGCTCTGTGACCTGAAACTGATGAAATATTGGAAACAACAAAAATTTCCCCTGTATCTCTCCTTTTGTATAAAGCACCAGGTAGCTGATGCAGGTAGAGTCTTTATTATTTCTGTTGGGTTTGTGCCACTTGAGGAAATTATGGTTTCCAAGGTGCAAAGTGAGTATAGCTCACTGTAATATTTCTAATTTTAACCTTTATTGGTTGCATATTTTTTTAAATTTCAGGAAAGTTTGAGAATATGCAAGATCCAGCTAGAGTCGTGGATCTCAATATTTATAGACTCAATTTCCTTAATCTAAGTGAATATAAATGAACTTTGCACCATTTTCCTGGTTACTGGCAATGGTGTGTTTGTAGAAGCTTTTCCTCTTTTCTTTCACAACAGCTTGATAAGACTTACTGCTAGAGTATAATATTTTTGCCCCTTTTTTGCACTTGAAAAGTATTAATTTGCATGTATTTGTCTTTTTGCTCATATCACAGCTTTGCAGCTAGACCTTTATTTGCTGAAGTGCTGCTTTATGGTGCTCCTCAGAAGTACATCAATTCAATTAGATGGATCAGTGTGTAAGACCCCTTCATCTGAAACAAAATTGATCCTACTGCTTCTTTGCATGTGTACACAAAGCTAACCATAGCTGTCCGAAGATGTCAGGGGGAGTTACATTCCAATGGTAAAACATTCTTCATTTTGTATTTGTGTTTATGTAAAATATAAGTATAGTGTCTATTTACGTTACCATATTACTTTTCACTTCAAGATGCTTTTCAAAAACCATAAATTAGCTTTTTCCTGTTCATAAAGACATTTAAATGCAGGTGTTTATAGCTTTTCTTGTTTTAAATCAAAATAACAAATAAATAACATTGAAAACCAAGTTCTAAATCAAAACAACATTAAAATAGTAGTGAAGCATTTGTTTCCTGAAAGAAAATGGCAGTATATTTGTGTCCTTGTTGTTCTTAAGTACTGAACATCTTACACAGACTTACAAGGAAATAAAACCGAATACCGGTTTGAATAGTGGAAAAGAAAGATCTCCAAAATAGCATACAAATAGGCTCAGCTGCTGAAATTTCTAGTTCATAATGTCAAATTTTTCTGTTGTACAACTAATTTATGTGAATTCTTTTGGACCTTCATTAAGAACTACTGGCTTTAATTTTACATATTGAAGTGATTGTTTCTATGTAGAAAAAATTACAGAATCTCTTTAGATGTAGTGAGTTGGCAAGGTTTTAGTAGCAGCGGGGCTGTAGGGGTGTGTTGTTTGAGAAGCTGCCAGAAGCCTTCTTTATGTCCAACAGAACCAATGCCGGCTGGCTCCAAGACTGGCCTAGGCTGAGCCAATCAGGAACAGCGGTACCACCTCTGTGATAACCTATTTAAGGGGGAAAACATTACTACTCAACAGCAGCTAGAAGAGAGGAGTGAGAATACATGAGAAGAACAACTCTGCAGACACCAAGGTCAGTGAAGAAGGAGGAGGAGACTGCTTCAGGCATCCAAGCAGAGATTCCCCTGCAGCTCCTGGAGAAGACCACAGTGAGGCAGAGGTTGACAATGGAGCAGATATCCACCTGCAGCCCGTGGAGGACCCCATGCTGGAGCAGGTGGATGTGCCTGAAGGAGGCTGTGACACCCTGGAGAGCCTGTAGTGGAGGAGGGTCGTGGGAGGACCTGTGGACCCATGGAGAGAGGAGCCCACACTGGAGCAGATTTGCTGTCAGGACTTGTGACCCTGTGTGGCAGGTGTTTCCTCCCCCTAGCTGAGCTGTTGCTAGGCAGATTTCAGGGAATCTGCGACCTGGACTAGTCTGGACTTGTCTTCCAGCCTGAGAATGGGATCTGGGCTGGTCCGGACTTGGTTACACCCAGGAAGTTGGCCAGCAGCCAATGAGAAGCCAAGATGGCTATGATTGACCACAGTCATCATTGACTAGTCTTTAAAACGGGGTTCTTGCCACAGCCATTTTGGAGTTACCTCATGGTGGTTGGCCTGACGAGGTTGTAAAGTCTCCTCCTTGGTCTAGGGGATCCCTAGCAAGGTTGACCAGGTGAGAATGGGACTCCCTGCTTGGTTAAGGTACCCCTAGTGAGGACAATCAGACGAGAATGGGAACCCCTGTCTTGATTGACTTGAGTGTATGATAATCCGGATTATCATTCTTTTAAGGGCTAGTGTGTGAGCTTGATCTTTTCCTCAACTGATATCGAACCTTTAAATTTGGAGGAGCTTATATTCCATAAATAAATTTAATTTAACTACACACTTGAATTTATTTTTCGGATATGGGCGCGCTGCTCACCTCCTTCTTTATACCTTGCAGGGTACCCATGCTGGAGCAGTCTGTTCCTGAAGGAATGCACCCCATGGAAGGGACACATGCTGAAGTAATTTGTGAAGAACTGCCGCCCGTGGGAAGGACCTATGTTGGAGAAGTTCATGAAGAACTGTCTCCTGTGGGACAAATCCCATGCTGGAGCAGGGCAAGAGGAAGGAGTGGCAGAAACAGTGTATGATGAACTGACCACAGCCCCGTTCCCCATTCCCCTGTGCTGCTCAGAGGGAAGAAGTAGAGAAATTGGAGTGAAGTTGAGGCCAAGAAGAAGTGAGGAATGTGAGAAAGGTGTTTTTAGGTTTGGCTTTCTCGTTATCCTACTTTGATGTGATTGGTAAAAAATTAATGTCCCCAAACTGAGTTTGTTTTGCCTGTGACAGTAATTGGTGAATGATCTTTCCCTGTCCTTATCTCAACTCAAAACACTTTTTAATATCCTTCCCCCAATCTAAATGAGGAGGGAGAATGATAGAGCAGCTCTGGTGGGAACCTGGCGTTCAGCCAAGGTCAACCCAGTATAGACATTTATTTATGAGATCCTGTGGCATAGACAAAAGCAGGAAAGTAGCTGTTTAAACTTTACTGCATTGTCATTAGTACCATACCTCTGCTATGAGGATAGGCTAAGGGAACTGGGATTGTTCAGTCTTGAAAAGAGAAGACTCTGGGAGGACCTTATAACTGCCTTCTAATATCTAAAGGGAACCTACAGGAAGGCTGGGAAGGGACTTTTAAAAAAAAAGTGTCCACTGATAGGACAAGGAGAAATGGATTTAATTTACAACTTACCTCTTGGTATCTTGAGACCTTGTAGGAAATCATGTTGAATTCAGGTAACAACAATGTAATAAAATTTATCATGAGGCCTTGTAGGAGGGGAATGCAGCTTTAATTTAAAACAAAAAAGTGCTGCATTCACATCCATACACACATTCTCATAACAAGCAGAGCATGTATTTGTTCAAGTAGTCTTTCCAGTGTTTAGGGATTAAAGGGCATATACCCACGTGGGCTGGTCAGGATTCCTTGTGATAACATGGAAGACAAGGAGCACTGTCTGTTGAATCATTATCACATCACTTAGCTTCTTCCTAAATCATCAGTTGTGATAATTTTGGATGTCCTTTTTATGTTCCTTAGGAACTGACCTCCATTAGTTTTTTTTCTCTCAGTCCTGTCCAACCTCTATGTGTCATTTGGTTTGATTCACTTTCCATTGTCTCTGTACCTTTGTGTTTTAAGGTGCTGTTGTGATTTGAGCCCACCCAGACGGTAACAATGAACCACAAAAGCTGCTGCTCACTCCTAACTTCCTCCTTTTTGTGATGGGAAGGAGAAAATTCAACAAAAAGCTTGAAGATTCAGATTGAGGAGAGGGAGGGCTCACTCATCGGCAAAAACCAGAGCAGACTTGGGGACAAAACCCATCAATTTAGTTTACACACAGAACCACCACCACTTTACCAATCAATTAGATCAGAGTAGGGTAGTAAGAAAATAAATACAACCAGATCTTAAAAACACTTTCCTCCCACCTGTCCCTTCTTCCCGGCTACCTCTTCATCCCTGATGATGGTAGGAGATGGGGGTTGTGGTTTGTCCATTACACATTGTCCATGCCTCTCCTTCCTCCCAGGGGAGGACTCCTCCCTGTCCTCCTCTCTTTCAACGTGGTGTCCCTCTCAAGGGAGACAGTTCTCAAACTTCTCCAATATGAGTCCTTCCCATGTGGTTGTGGCTCTTCCTGAGCTGCCTCAGCACAGGTTCCTCCCATGGACTGCAGTCCTCCCACAGGTGGACTCCTCCAGCACAAACTTCCCTTGGAGTTATGGTATGCTTCAGGTGTGGTCTTCTGCTCTGACGAGGGGTCCTGGAAGTACTGCTGCATCCTGGATCCTTCGCCACCATTAATCTCCTCAGGCTGCAGGTGCCCAGCCTGCCGTCTCACCACAGGCCTCAGCAGAACCTTCTGCCCCTTCTTCCTTACTGACCTTGGTGACTACACAGTTGCTCCTCTCTCCTCCCTCTCCTCTCAAAAACAAAGAAGTCCCCAACACGAAAGACAGGAAGTTGCCCAAGAGGTTTCGCCTCTTAAATATATTGTTCTCAGAGGTACTGATTTGCTCAGCCCTGAACTGAGGCAGGTCTGACTTTTACCTTGGGGATGCTCCGGCAGATTTGAACAGGAGCCACCCTTGTAATCCTTCTGCTACCAAAAAAACTATCAGACAGAAACCCAACAAAGGTGCTCATCCTGTTCTGGGTGTGGGCTGTCCTTAATTTTCTTGTCCTGAGTACGCTGCATGTACCCAGTGCAGGGATCTTGTTGACCAGCTCATATAGGTGACGTAAATATCCCTTTCTGCTGTTTCCACATCCAGACACTATTGATTCTCCAGTCTCATTTCCCTTGCAATTCTCTGCAACCTGGGGCGACATTTTGAGAGGAAATTTAAAGTTGCACCATATGTCTCAGCTGAAGTTTTAAAGCTTTAATGGGGCAACAGAGTTGGCTGCTCTTTATTGACAAAGGCCTAAGTCTTGATCCTTTTATTAGAGGGCCCAGCAAAAGGAGGAGGCGTTAATTAAGCAGTTTTAGTGCATTATTGCACAAAGCAGGGTAACTATTCATAGACAAATATTCAGGTTGTCAGATGTTTTTTTTAAATGAAACAGAATTTTCAGGTTCATTGATTCCCTGAAAAGGATTTTTGTGATGGGCACAAGAAGACCCTTCTTCGTTGACCCACTGATGTTTTAATGGTTTTACTTGTCATGGAAATCAGGAGATTTTTGAAAAGAACCTCACATTTGGTAATGTGTTAAGGTTATGTATCTTAGCATCTAGAACATTTTATTAAATAGATTAAAAAAACTATGATGTATTCTGAAAAGATCTGAAATGAAAAATAATTTCTAAAATGAGTCAAATTAGTCAAATCTACCTGTAATATGATGCCTTGTAATGTACACCTTTGACCAAGTACTGTTAATAATGGTCTGCAGGACAATGTGGTGTTAGCAGCAATAATTTAAAAATGATCCCTTCATTGGCCGGTTAAAGCAAACAAAAAGTCTAGATAATAATAGTGTACACAGTGTTGTGTAATGTTTTTTCATTCAAAACCAAATTGTCTTTGATGACTTTAAGATGTGAGTATGGTCACAGAAATTCCATTCTTCACATCTGTAAAACTACAGTTACAGTGGAAGAGAGCAAATATGAAGAATACAATTTAACAATCTTTTAATACTATTTTCAACAAGCTTCAAATGCAGTTGTAGAAATGCACTTTTTTCAAATGACTTGGTAATTTTAAAGAATTTACATTAACTCAAGCATTCTCATGCTGCAGTTTGTATAAACCATTTGGTGTGGGTATTGTGTCAGTGTTGTCTTCTTTTACCACTAATCTGCATAATCATAGAATCATACCTCTGCTGTGAGGATAGGCTAAGGGAGCTGGGATTGTTCAGTCTTGAGAAGAGAAGACTCTGGGAGTCCTTGTAACTGCCTTCCAATACCTGAAGGGAACCTACAGGAGGGCTGGGGAGGGACTTCTTACAAGAGGACAAGGCAAAATGGATTTAAGTTAAACAGATTTAGATTGGATCTTAGGAAAAAATTCTTCAGTACGAGGGTGGCAAGACACTGGAATAAATTGTCCAGAGAAGTTGTGGATGCCTTTTCTTTTGAGGTGTTCAAGGCCAAGTTGCACGGAGCCTTGAGTAACCTGGTCTGATTGAGAGGCGTCCCTGCCCATGACAGGGAGGTTGGATTAGATGATCTCTAAGGTCCCTTCCAGCCTAGGCCATTCTATGATTCTATGACATTAAAAAGAGTTGTAAATGATACAATGTTAAGTGCAGTAATTTTTAGAACTTTATGTGAAAGTTGCAGATTTTTCATATATATTTATTTAATAGGCAACTGATTAAATTCTTGTTACTTCAAAAGTCTGCCGAGTTTTATGTTACTATGTATTAGTCTAAGATATGCAAAAAGTGCAAGGGTAATTTTGTGCTAGAGAAGGGTAAAAAAGGATTAATAGTAAAATCCTACGAATATGTATTTTTCAAATGCAGTGTAAATTCGATTTAGTGAAGAATTTTTAGCTCACATTCATTCCCTTTAAAAGTGAGTACAATTCTATTCAAATTTTGGGGGAGTATCCTTTTTTATTTTTAAATTAGCTGAAATATGAAATGAAAATATCCATTTTCATGGATTTAAATACTGAATGATTAGTACTAATTATTTAATTCTTATAATAAAAATGTCTAGTGGAAAATTCACTTATTTCCTATCTGCAACCCAAATCTTAAATGACGGCATCGTAAAATTGGAAGACAAATTGTTACTATTTTTTTCTACATTTTCTGTTTTCTGATTCTTTTTACCTTTGATGATGATTAAATGAACTTAAGTCTTTGTCTGAATTTTTACAAAGCAAAGGCTGAACAAAGTACCATACCTCTTTCAAAGAGTATTTTGAGCACCTTTGATCTTCTATGTGATTTGTAGAAAACTTTTCAGGAGGCGATCCAAACTGTCTTTGCATCTTCTCACAATTTTGCTGCAGGTAAAGAGCACAATTATTCTATTTTTTCTCTACCTCAGGCTCTCCAGTTCCTTAAAACATAATTTTCAAAAATATTTCTTCCTCTTTTAAGATGATGTATGATAAATATTTTTTTCCTGGATTTGGTACCTTGAATACTAGATCCTGGAAGGCAAGTTTCTCATTGACTTCTGTGCTGAAAGATCAGTCTCTAAATTTTCTCAGTATTATCTTTTTCTGTATTTTTAAAAATAAACTATTAAAGCCTCTCAACATTATTATTATTATGAATTCTAATTCTTCCCATCCAGATTCAGTTGGCATAATTGCAACAGGACCAAAAATGCTACAGAGTTATTGTCATGAATGAGTTAATTGCAATGACTAGTAACATCAGCGAAGAAGAAACAAATGTATGGCATCCTGAGATTACATACATACACAGAACAGTAATATATGGAGAAAGTTGGAGAGAGTAAGTATTAAATGATAATGGTGATGATGAACAGCATCAAACTTGCCCTGGAGTTGTTGGAAAGTATGTTGAAAAAGATGTCTTGCAATTTCTCATTTACCAAATTGGTTTCTAAAATGTGCATAAATTAAAATATTTCATATAACTATCTTTTTATTGCTCTCCATTATTCTGTGAAGAGTGGAAAGGAATTATAGTTAAAAATTTTAAAACCTTTGCCTTCAGAATGAAAGCTTACAACTACATTTACAAAGGGAAATACTTGTATATTATGGTTCTTTCCTGGCAATCTTTTCATGTATAGAATATATGTAGGCAAAATATTTACAGCCTCTCAGCCCACTGCTAACTAACTCTTTTTCACAATTATCCATATCCCTTATGCTAAATGGATAAGCCAGATAAACAACCACAAACATTAAAGAGTATATGCGCATATCACAACTCCTATTTTACCAAGTAAATGGCATATCTGGAATCTTAAAATTCTATTTAAAATTAACAATTAATAATGCAAAACAAAAATTCTGCACTAGAGAAGAACTAGCAGGTTTCATTTTCAGAAAAGAATTTTATCATGTGACAAGGAAAATGGCATTCTGATTAATGGCAGAGCAGAATTATGCAGTATCTATTATTAAAACAAGGCACACTCTCACACCACTGCTGGTAAGGGTTTAGTATTTATTACATGTCCACCAAGGCCTTTACCAAAGACTGAAAAAGCAATTGTTTCCACAGGTCTTTCCTGTATTGATTGAGAACTGAACTGGGATTCCACATGAAAAATAAAGGGGAAAGTGGACTGAGTTTCGAAGTTTTGAACTCCTAAACGTTTTTTAATGGGCACGTCTTTGTAACCATTCAGATGCAATGCAGGAACAAAATGCAATCTAATTCTGTACTACATGGTTGTATATTTATATAGGAATGTATAAGCACACATATATAAAAGTATGTAGAAAAGATTACTTATAGGATGGCAGTAGTTCAAAGGTATCTTAGTTTGTCAAATTTTAAGGCATTTTACTTTCCATACAGTTCTTTATATTTACTGATTTCGGCAAGGAAGTCCTACTGTTTTCACTCTAAATCTGAAAAATATGCAAACGCTGAGGTGATAACACCTGTGGAAATTATTTGTTTTGATACCATTTGTAAGCCTTGTCAGTGTTGGCTGCAGGGAACATGAAAAATCCCTTTCTGTTTACATTGAATATAAAAACAAATAAACAAATCAACCCACCTTCCCTCTTTTGTTCTTTTCCTAGCTTTCATTATCTAACCTTTGACATACTGAAATAACTTTCTGTATTATTTTATTACTTCAGAGGAAAATGTTATCCTTCATTTCCACTTTATGGAAACACGTGCCAACCTAGAGTTGTTCAATCTAGTAGTTAAGTGTTTATTAAGTTTATATGGCTCATCTCCTTGTCCCTTCCAGATCAGCTTCGCAACTTCACCGAAATTACCTA
>NW_009718591.1:32383-45141 GCF_000703405.1 Apaloderma vittatum
CTTTGAAGGAGTATTACAAGCAGAATCCACTTGTTAATGCTTCCCCTCAAGCAGTTGCTGACACTATTGCAGTCTCTGAGTTTCAGTAACTTTTGCAGGGCAGCTTAGAATGAGGACTGTTTTGACCCAGAGACCATAAAATATTTTTTTGTGCTAAGCCTGGATACACATGGACCTGACCTCATCTAATACTGTCTTTTTTACTGTTTTTTCCATAACATATACATGCCTTTATCATGCTTTCCTAACAAAGTAATTTTGTACATTCTTTTCTATGAAGAGTCTTGTTACTCCCTAACTACTGTTATGTTGCGAAGAAACTAAATACTGAATTTACCAGTGACAATATGACATTGCCACATAAAATCAAAAAGAAGCCCAAAACTCTGTGTGAGGAACCTCTTACAGGACATGTTCCTATTCGGATTTTAATTAAGATCAGAGAAGTCCTTTTGAGGTGAATCTCCTATTTAGCTCCGTTGCTACACCTCTGGGTGTCACAGAGGCATTTGTCAATGTCACAGAGCAGTTGCTCTGTGCACAAATGGAGCTTCTTTTTGGATGAAATTAGTCTGACAGCGTGCTCCTGGCTTGCCTACCTCAGACACCCTGGCTGCTTAGAAGCATCCCATTAGAATCATAGAATGGCTTGAGTTGGAAGAGACCTTAAAGATCATCTAGTTCCAACCCCCTGCCATGGGCTGAGAGACCTTCCACTAGACCAGCGTGTTCAAAACCCCATCCAGCCTGGCCTTGAACACTTCCATGGATGGCGTATCCACGACCTCTCTGAGTAACCTGTTCAGTGCCTCACCAGCCTCACAATAAAGAATTTCTTCCTAATATCTAATCTAAATCTACTCTCATTTTGAAACTGTTGCCCCTTATCCTGTCACTACAGGCCTTGGTAAAAAAGTCTCTCTCAGTATTTCTTATAGGCCCCCTTTAAGTACTAGAAGGCCACTGGAAGGTCTCCCTAGGGTCTTACCTTCCCCAGAATGAACAACTCCAACTCTCTCATCCTGTTCTTTATATGGGATGTGCTTCAGCCCCTGACCATCTTCATGGACTTTCTCTGGACATGCTCCAACAGGTCCATGTCCTTTTTATGCTGAGGGTCCCAGAGCGGGATGCAGTACTGCAGGTGGCGTGTTACGAGAGCAGAGTAGAGGGGCAGAATCACCTTCCTTGACCTGCTGGCCGTGCTTCCCTTGATGCAGCCTAGGCTGCGATTGACTTTCTGGGCTGTGAGCACACATTGCTGGCTCATATTCAGTTTTTCATCCACCAGTATCCCCAAGTCCTTCTCTGCAGGGCTACTCTCAATCCATTCATTGTCCAGCCTGTATTTATGCTTGCCCTGACCCATGTGTGGGACCTTGCACTTGGCCTTGTTGAACTTCATGAGGTTTGCAGAGGCCTACCTCTCAAGCCTTCAGGGTCCCTCTGGATGGCATCTAGTTTTAATGTCACAATCTTTGAAACATTTGTAACGTCAGTGTCAAGTCCTCGGCACCAACTGTTTAGATCTACCACCCTATTCCTACTATGTAGCACTACTTGCTAATTGTAAAAACAGTGAGCTGTCCTCTAGCAGTGGTTGTTGTGCCACCAGAAAAATATACAAGTCCGATGACGCTGCCAGCAGTGTTACTGTGCAGGAGGAGGAAGGAAATTACTTGGAACTGTAGCTTTAGCCTGGTTACCAACATTACCTGAACATGGGTCTATATTTCTCAGTCTTAACTATGAGAATTTAGGGATCATAATAAGTGGTTAAAGAGTATCAGTTTGATAAACATTCAGATGCTTCTATTAGTAAAAAAACGAATTAATTTCTTACTGGAATAATGCAGATTAGATAAATAATTTGTAAATACAGTCCTTGAAATCTTATGAAAAACATTTCAGAAGCACAGAAGAGTAAGGAAAGAAATATTTCCAGGTTCCTGAGAGGCTGTTACTAAATATAGTAAGTAAAATTCATGTATTTCTTACAGCCCTCTAGTTATGTACACTATGAGACGATTCTGTTATACAAATTAGGAAACCAAAACATCTATTAGGTTGTTAAGGTATGCATTTTTCAGGGTTTGATTTTCTCTACAAAGTGCTGTCTAAGTATTTACACAGTCCAGTTTTGAATGGCTTAAGAAGAAGTCTTCCAGATTTCATACCAGGACACTCTTTTGTAATTGAACACATATCATTCTGAGATTGCTTTACAAGTGATTGGCACCCTTCAGAATATATTTATAACATAGCTTTGGTAAAACAAACAAGTATACTCAAATTAGATCCTGAGGAAGCTAATTTTCTTTCCCAGTCACTGCAGTACATCTGTCATTCTCCTCAGTATTGCTGTAGTGTTGTCGTGCTCAGGCATATAACACATAAAAGCTTTTTCTCAGTTCTAACTTATTCTTTGCTTCCTCATAACTGCCTCCATCTAAAAAAACCTTATGTCCACTGTGTATATGCTTTGACTCCAGACTCAGCTCCATGAGATATTGACAGAAATATTACAATTGCTAGAGATATGGGAGGAAGCATGATTTTGCTTTAAAGAAGCCTTTTTTTTCCTCTCCATTTGTGTTGCTGAGATAAACCAAGCAACTATTAGAAGGCATTGTCTTGCCACAAAGAAGAGTACAGCAGGATTTTGCTTACCTTTGCAAAATCTGCAAGCAGTGTGGTTTAGGGAGAAGCATTTGAAATTTTCAAGCATGAAAATATCCCGAGGAAGTTGGTAGAGGTGGGTATCAAATAAATGCCCCCTCTAGCATGAGTGACCACATGCAGTGGTGATGGCAGTGCAGTCTTGCCCATCTGTGCAGGATTCATGTTTCAAGCATTCTACTTTTCGTATGGGAAGTCATGACACATTCTTACTGTAAGCATTAATTAATTCTTCTTAAAGATCTGTAAGTAGAAAATACCACTGAGACAGTCCAGTTCTGGTGCCCCCACCATAAGAGGGATATAGATCTGTTGGAGCGTGTTCAGAGGAGGGCCACAAGGATGATCCAGGGGCTGGAGCACCTCTGCTATGAGGACAGGCTGTGGGAGCTGGGATTGTTCGGTCTTGAAAAGAGAAGACTTTGGGAGGACCTAATAGCTGCCTCCCAATACCTGAAGGGAATCTACAGGACAGCTGGTGAAGGACTTTTTACAAGAGTGTCCAGTGATAGGGCAAGGCGAAATGGGTTTAAGTTGAAGGAGAATAGAAATCTATTCTCCTGGATCTTAGGAAGAAGTTCTTCAGTATGAGGGCGGCAAGACTTTGAAATAAATTGCCCAGAGATGTTGTGGCTGCCCCCTCCCTGGAGGTGTTCAAGGCCAAGCTGGACGGAGCCTTGAGTAGCCTGATCTAGTTGAGAGGCATCCCTGCCCATGACAAGGAGGTTGGATTAGATGATCTCTAAGGTCCCTTCTGTGCTAGGCCATTCTATGATTCTATGATTCTACATCTTCCTCAGCATTTTTCTGTCTCCTGCTAGAATAGCTACTGAACCACACATAGGAAGAGCACATCAGTTGTGCTAGCCCTGTGCTTTGAGACAGGCTGGGTTCAAAGAAGGAAGTATGCTGAGCTGGAAGTGTCTCAGGCAGCCAGGCTAAACCAATCTGCTGTAGAAAGCACTAGGAAAAACAACTATATTTTGTCAAAACATATCACAGAGCAGCTGGACTATTTCAAAATAATAATTAAAAAAAATCCAATCCAGTTTTCCAGGCTATGCTGGTGCATCTTTATGTTGCATTGCAGAAACAACTGGAAAGGAGCATGTGCAGGCTGCCTCATGAGGATGCCGACTAATCAAAGCCTGTTGTTTCCAGGCCGAGGAGTGCTGGAACCCTCTGCTCTTGATCAAGACCAAAACAGGTGCATTTTGGCAGTGCCTGATTATGGAACTCTGCCGGCTGCAGGTGCCCGGGTGCTGGCGGCAGCGGGGGCTACAGGGGCGGCCTCTGTGAGGAGAGGCCGGGGCTGCCTCGTGCTGGGCACAGCCGGTTCCAGCCAGTTCCAACCAACCCTCCCACAGGGCACAGCTGGGACCCTCAGACAAGGGGGTGGTGCTACCTTGGGGGACAAGTATTTAAAAAAGGGTAAAATGATGCACAACAAAGAGGAATGAGTTAAAAAATAATACTTGAGAAACAACCTGGTGAACACGAAGATCAGAGAAGGAAGAGGTGGGGGGTGAGGGGAAGGTGGATTGGTTTTTGTCTTTGCTTCTCAGTATCCTACTCTATTTTAGATGGCAAGAAATTAAATTATTTTTCCACAGGTCTAGCCTGGCTTGCCTGTGATGGCAACTGGTGAGTGATGTCTCTATTCTTATCTCAACCCATGAGCTTTTTCATCTTATTTTCTCCCTCCTGCCCTGCTGAGTAAGGGGAGTGATTAACAGAGAGGGTGATGGGGTCTGCAACCATCCAATGTCAACTCACCACCAACTATTCACATGTGGTATTGGCCACTCCAGGTGTACACATCTGGGAGCTCAGGTCGAGAATACTTCCTAGGTGTGAGGGAGCACTAACTGTTTCAGAAAAAATGAGTTGGAAGCTTCCTTGGGAGCCATACATGCTAAGTGCTGTATGCAGTCAGGGTCACAGAAGAATTGGAGACTGGATGGGGAAAGGACAGGGTTGACTGTGACATTATGTATGTACATGTCATGATGCTTTTGTTTGATTTTTTTTTTTAATTAGTTTAAACATTAAAAATGAAATCCCTTGAAGGGACAAAATAGAAATACTTCAGTGAAATGAAATCTCATGCTACCTGCTGTTATAGACTAATTGTTCACAATCAATGAACTCTTATCTTTTTCTTTTCAAAATTATTAGTATTACTTTGGTTATTAGTGTAATTTGGTGTTATCCTTTCTTCTTTCCAAATTAAAATGCACCATGACATACTCCAAAATGTATAAGAAGTTTAATTATTTTTCCAAGGGAAAACATTTAATTTAAGTTTATACTCAATACTCCTGTGGAATATATCAATGTTATCATAAAAAGACAATTGTGTCAGCAAAGCAACTTAAAACTATTCTGATTGTGTTTGGTTAAAATTCTTGGCTGGCAGTAAACAGATGCATCAAGAATTCATCAGTATCTCACAGTCCATATTTTTTCTCCCCTCACTCCTGGTATTTTAGCTCAGTTTAGTAAGTTGATTTCTGAGCCTCCCATTAAATGATCATTCTCTTTAACTCAGCTTTCATTTTGCTAAACCATTCCCTGCTTCTGTCTGATCCCTCAGACACTTCCATAGACATCTGGCCTCTGAATCTTATTTGGCAGATCACCGATTCCCTTTTGAATAACAGGCAAGGGTCCCCCACTCAATAATTCTGTCTCTATCCACTTTTCCTTTGACTTATCACAGTAATATATCTCATTATCTATTAGTTTATCTCAAATTCCTTCTGAACAAACAGATTTTAATCTTCATAGTTTTTCAGCTGAAATTATCCCATTGTTAAACTACCCTTTTCAAGGGAGTTTACAGAATCACTGGAGACATTGCCATTCCTTGTCTTCATGTGCACTTTGAGATGGTCTTCCAGGCTATTTTGAATGTGACTGCTGATCTTTTGTAAAACATAGATACTCTGATTTTGTTGGAGAATATTTTATTTGTTTAAAATTTTTTAATTTAAAGCTGCTCTTTGTGTATTTTTAGCAGATGACAGTACTTACTTTCCTACTTGGAATTTTGATTTTTTGCTACTATTCTTTCATTATTATTTTTAAATTTCAGAGTGACTTTACAGCTTTTTCTCATCTGTACTGTGTCACAATGCTTCCCACTGTAAAACATATTCAATTGTTCATTTCAGTCTTGGTTGTTTTATGGTGGAGAACAGCCAGTCTGTATAGAAGTCAAACATCATTACACTCAATTCTAATTAGTCTCTTCCATTTTCACAAGAATGTACCTCATTCATTTTCATTGTTTCACTTCATCTAACAGTCTTATTTGGTCCTTCAGGATAAAATATTGTCGGGTATGAGATTAGTTGCATTAGGACTTTTCTTGGTCTTGACCTCTACATTGCTTCCAGATCAGCTTTCTGATATTTAATTCTGAACGTTCTTAGTTTTGCTTATTCATACACCTAATTTGCCACCTCTGGATCACTGCCATAACATTGAACTTCCTGTCACAGTAATTGTATCTCCGTCTTTTTACCATTTTTTACCGACATTTTCATTCTATGAAATCTAAGCCAGTGAAGCACTTAAGATCTAAATTGGTAGAATATCTGACCACTATTGTGACCCTATACAAAATCCTATGGTTATACAGTTTCAATTATGCATTTGGACATTTCACTGAATTTTCCCTTTAGTACACTGTGCAGCTATAAATTGTCTCAAAGGAGCTGGAAGGGAATCAGAAAAACTTTGTTCCATAGAATCAAATGATTATATTTGTTCAGAAACCCATAAGTAGGAAACATCATGAATCAGGCAGTTTCTTTGCCTTATGTCTGGGCCAGCATCTCTATTTCAGTATGCATCTCATGATTCTGTTTCCATACTATTTGAATCATTGCTCTCTGACAATGATATCAAGGTGAGACTAATGATGTGAAGAAAACATTATTTAAATTAAGTCTTGTACATAAAAGCTTCAATTTACTAGTTTTGAACTATCCTAATTTCTTTAACCTAATTATTTTTTATTATAATGAAACTAGACAGGACTGGTTTTGAGAAGTGATCTTTCTGTGACCAGATAAGGATTTATCTGCAAGTAAAAGAGATAAAAAATATTTTAAGAAATTCTAAGAAAAAGAAGACATGGCTAGATATGTGTAAAGTATAGACAAAGTTAAAAATTTTACTGACTAGGTCATTAACCATAATGAGAGTGTATAGGAAACTAGAGGAGTGTAAATTATATGCATTCCAGCTGTTTCTCAGTGAGGATGAAAGAAAATAAAACTTCATCTGGGAAACTTTGTTGGTTTTCTCTCATGTTATGTTTAAAGTACATCTGTTAAGTTAAAAATGTCACAAGTGCCAGGAGAAAGATCTGATTGTTCTTTTAATTTTACAGTGACTGCAGGTAAAGTTTGATCTTTCAGCTTAGATTTAAATGTGGTTTGAGAGAGAATTACATGTTCTGTTCCACTTGTTCAGAAGTTCTTCAGAGAGTTACTACTAAGAAAACAACCTAGAATCACAAAAAAAGTGGGAGATAGATGAGACATCACTTCTCGTGACTACTATAAAGAAGACTGATAATCTGAGATCTTGTTATCCTAAAACTAGTCTGAAAGAAGATGATCATCGTCCACAGAATATACTTCCCTATGCACACAGGAAGTGGAAGTGTGTCTGGAAAGCAAGGTTTCTGACGATACGAAACTGCTGGGAGGAGTCGTTGACACACCAGAAGGCTGTGCTGCTATTCAGCAAGACCTAGACAGTCTAGGGGGCTGGGCAGGGAGAAATCTTACAAAATTCAACAAGGGCAAGTGTAGAGTCTTGCACCTGGGAAAGAATAACCCCATGTGCCAGTATAGGTTGGGGACTGACCTGCTGGAGAGCAGCGTAGGGGAAAGGGACCTGGGGGTTCTGGTGGACAGCAGGATGACCATGAGCCAGCAATGTGCCCTTGTGGCCAAGAAGGCCAATGGCATCCTGGGCTATGTTAGAAGGGTGGTCCTCCTGTCCCTCTATTCTGCCCTGGTGAGGCCACATCTGGAATATTGTGTCCAATTCTAGGCACCTCAGTTCAAGAGGAACAGGAAACTTCTTAAGAGAGTCCAGCTGTATTGGGTTTCCCTGGCCAGAAGCTTGCTAGAAGCTTCCCCAGGTCTGACAGAGCCAATGCCAGCCAGCTCCAAAGACAGACCTGCTGCTCGTCAAGGCTGAGCCTATTAGTGATGATAGGATAGGAACACCGCTGTGAAGAAATGGGGAGAAAAGAACTGTGCCACACAACAGCTGGCAGAGAGACAGAGGAGTGAGAATATGTGAAGACAACAAGGTCACTGAAGAAGAGGTGGGGGAGGATGTGCTCCAGGTGCTGGAGCAGAGAGTCCCCCAGGCCGTGGTGAAAACCGTGGTGAAGAAGGCTGTCCCTTGCAGCCCACAGAGGTGATGGGGTAGAGATGTGCACCTGTAGCCCATGGAGGACCCCATGCCGGAGCAGATGGATGCCTGAAGGGGGCTGTGAGCCCGTGGGAAGCCTGTCCTGGAGCAGGTTGGCTGGCAGGACTTTCGTGATGCCATGGGGGACTCGCGCTGGAGCAGCTTCCCCTGAAGGACTGGACCTCAGACTCACATTGGGGCGGATTGCCCCTTGTGAGGCGACTCACGTTGGGCAGTTTGTGACGAATGGCCCTTTGTGAGAGGACTCATACTGGAGAACAGTGTGTGAAGACAATGGCCCAGGGGAAGAGTGAGGAGTCCTCCCCTAGAGGAAGAAGAAACGGAGGAACCAACATCAGATGAATTGGCCGCAACCCCCATTCCCTCTCCCCCTGCACCGCTCGGTGCGAGGAGGTGAATAAATTGGGATTGATGTTAATCCCGGGAAGAAGGGAGGCATGGGGGGAGGGTGTTAATTTTCTTTTAAGATCTGTTTTTATGTCTTGCTACTCTTCTCTGATTTGTTCTTTAATAAATTTAACTAATTTCCTCAAAATCGAGTCTGTTTTGCCCGAGACGGTAAATGCAAGTGATTTCCCTGTCCTTATCTCAAATATGGGCCCTTTGATATATTTTCTTGCCCTATCTAGCAGAGAAGAGGGGATAATAGAACGACTGTGTGGGCACTTGGCCACTGGCCAGGGTCAAACCAGAACACTAGCACAGAGCTACAAAGATGATGAAGGTTGTGGAAAATCTCCCTCATGAGGAAAGGCTGAAGGAGCTGGGTCTCTTTAGTTTGGAGAAGAGGAGACTGAGGGGTGACCTCATTAATTTTTGTAAATATATAAAGAGTGAGTGTCAGGAGGATGATGCCAGGCTCTTCTGAGTAATGTCCAATGACAGGACAAGGGGCAATGGATGCAAGCTGGAATATAGGAGATTCCACAAAAATATTAGAAAAAACTTATTCACTGTTAGGGTGAATTAGATCCCTTCTTAACATTCTGTGATTCTGTGATTCTGTGAAAGTGGAGGTATGGGTGGAATACCAGGGAGGAATGTAAAACCATGCTCTGACAAGCTGAAATGGAATTAGAAACATGAAAATTCAGATGGAATTAAAAACAAGGAGAGACAGGAATAATCTAGAGCAGAGCATAAGAAGGGCTGGTAAAGATACATCAGAAACAAAAGGAGGGCCAAAGAAAAATTTTGGCCTGCTGGATGGTGTGGTCTGTCAATGATGAAGGACACAGAAAACTCTGAAGTACGTTCTACCTTCTTTGTCTCACTTGTTCTGGTAAGGACCAGTCTCCAACTTCCTAGATCAAAGAGGTCAAAGAGTTGAGCTTGAGGGAGAGGTGCTGTACGTAGTAGAGAATGATTTGAGTCAGGCAGTATTTAATCCAAGTAGATATGCACAAGTCAATGCAGCTGGATTGGATGCATCTGAGAGTGCTGAGGGAGCTGGCCGATGTAATTCTGAGGTTTTCCTCTTTAGTCTTTGAAAGATCATGGTGACTAGTAAATTCTTTCTGCTCACTAGACAAAGACTTCTTCAAAAAGAAGGGTGGAGGACCTGGGGAACAACAGGGCAGTCAGCCTCTCCTCAGTCTCTGAGGGGCTACAAAGCAAATCCTCCTAGAAGTGAGTTCAAGACACATAGAGGCCACTGAGTCATGGGGAGAACACTGAAAGACATTTGTCTTAGCAGTGTCTGGGCTTTTCACAATCTGCCATAGATTCATTGTATCCACGGTGGGGAGATAAGGGCTGGACAGGTAAACTACAAAAAGGAAAAAAAATTCTCCCTTCTTGGAGACACTCAAAACTTGGCTGGACATGGTCCTGAACAATCTGTCGTTGATCCTGCTTTAAGAAACATGTAGATGTTGCCTTTGCCACCTGAAGTGTTTCATGCTTCAAGAACATTTCAGGATCATTGTCTACCATTATTTGTGATGTAGTCGAGATGCTTGTTTTCTCCTGAGGTTGAATTCATTCAGCTACCTATCTGGACCATACTTTGAGTTACTGCAAAGTCCATTACCTACTATTGGTCTGCTGTTGTTGCTTGATTAACTGTTTCCACAACAGTTGCTCTTGTGATAGCTGGCAAACCTGGATTTTGGACCATTTCATATCAGTTATACCCCTGGACTCCCTAGGAATAAATGGCCTAAGTGATACTTTTTGAGAAACTCATGTTTCCCTATAAAGTGCTATACCACTGTGTAAATGATTGCACTCTTATATCTATGGCTTGAACCAGAGTCTGGACTGAGGCTTTGATTCTTCATGGAAATTCTTCACTGAAAGAGTGGTCAGACACTGGAATAGACTGCCTAGGGAGGTGGTTGAGTCGCCATCCCTGAATGTGTTCAAGTGTCATTTAGATGTGGTGTTGAGTGAAATGGGTGAACATGTAGTGTAGGGTTAATGGTCGGACTCGATGATCCCAAGGGTCTTTTCCAACCTGAATTATTCTATGATTCTATGATTCTGGCCACTGCCCTATATACGCACATATAGAAGTGCACATGTAAAAGTGGAATTTTGATACATTTTATAGCTCTATTTTCTTTCCTTGCCCTCTGAAAGGGTCTCTTTGCTCACCCCCTCTAGGCCAAGCATCCTAAGAGGATACCTGCCTCTGTGGTTTGATCCTATATGCCTGTTACAGAATTTTCTAGATCCGAATAGGAAGAGGTAACTTGGCCCCCAAGCACACTGCATTTTTAATAACACTTTTTGAAATTATGAATGACTACACTTTTATGTAACAGCATATGCAAATACAACCTCAGGTCATGCTGAATTTTAAAAGGCATATGCAGCAGCAGCTCAGAACTAGGTAAAACTAATAAGTATAATAATTCTCTATCTAAATTAAAGCAGGAAGACAAAGGTTTAAATATCAGTCAGCCAATAAATTGCAGATTTGCAAGGTCCAACTCCTGTATCAGAAAATGACTCCTTAAGTTAGTACAATTAGTACAACTAGTGCAGTTAGCACTTTATAGAAATCAGTCATGTGTTATATGATTTGCATGTTTTCTTGTATGATTATTAACTTTTTAACTGATTGATTAGTTCTAGTTACAACCCTAAGCTGCAGTTCTGTTTTCACAGAATCACATACTCATAGAATCATTGAATGCGTTAATTTGAAAGGCACCTTTAAGAGTGATCTGGTCAACCCCACTGCAATGAGGAGGGGCATCTTCAACTAGATCAGGTTGCTAAGAGTCCTGTCCAACCTGACCTTGAATATCTCTAAGGATGGGACATCTACAACCTACCTGGTCAACTTGTTCCAGTGTTTCACCACCCTCATCATAAAAAATTTAGTTATCTAGTCTGAATCTACTCTCTTTTAATTTAAAATCATTACATCTTGTCCTATTACTACAGACCCTACTTTCAATGGACTGGGCAGCATCTCTCTAGATCACCTAGTCCAGCTGCTCTGCTACAGCAGACTATCTGGTTGTGTTCTGAATATTTACAAGGATGGAGATTCTACAACTTCTCCAGGAAACCTATTTTGGAATTCAATCATCTTCTCAAAAAAAAACCAACCCAAAAATACAAACAAAACAAACGCTTCACATGGAATTTCTTGTATTTCATCTTGTGCCCAGTGCCCCTTTGTCCTGTCACTGTGTACCACAGAGAAGAGTTTGGCTCCATGATCTTCACTTGCATCAGGTATTTATAAACATTGAACACTGATGAGATTCCCCCTGAGCCTTCTCTTCTCCAGAGTGAACAGTCTCAGCCTCCCTTCATACATCAGGTGTTCCAGTCCTTAACCATCTTCACAGCCCTTCCCTAGATTTGCTCCATTGTGTCGATATCTCTGTTGTACTGGGGAGTCCAGAACTAGACCCAGTACTCCAGATGTAGGCCAGTAAAGGATTACCTGACTCGATCTGCTGGCAGGGTTCTTCCTAATGCTTCCTAATGTTCTTCCTAATGCAGCCCCCCTTCCTTCAGAGCACATTGCTGACTCATTTTATTAATTTCTTATTACATCAGGATGCTTAGTTAAGAATTTAATTTATTCAAATGTAGTGTCTTACTAATTGGTGATAAAACTCATAAGCAATGCTCTTGTATTAGTGTCTTACTAACTGGTGATAAAACTCTTAACATTCTTTTATTTTTCTTCAAAATTGCAACAAGGGGTCTGAGAGATATCCATTACTATGTTTGCAATCAACTGCATTTTTTCCCAGGGTTGTCTTTCTTAAAGTTTCTAGAGAATGTGTCGGTGTCAGGGGAATACAGCATACATGATATTAGTGAACCATGCATGGCATACAGGTTGTAGTTTTAACGTTTAATCTGATGATCTGGCAAAGTCTTTCTTTCTCTTCTTGGCTTTTTGTTGACATGTTGCTGGATAGGTACATTTACCTGCAATAACTGTGATGGTGGTCACATTGGTTGTAATGACACATTTTCCTTGCTGAAGGAAGGCACGTTACAGACATATTTCAGAGGAGATGTTTTGGACTGGACAGAGTGATGTAAATTTAAAATTGATAGCTTCACTCCTGCCACATAACACATCTTTCTTACACTAAAACATTTCTTTATCCTTGTCGTGGGTTAGGGCTGGGCCGGCC
>NW_009718592.1:0-13469 GCF_000703405.1 Apaloderma vittatum
TCACCCCCGGGCCCGTCCCTTCCTCACCCCCGGGCCCTCAGGCGTCCCTGTGTGGACAGAGCGCCGTTCCCCGGCTCTCCTGTTTATTTTATCAAGTTTTTACAAGCACCCGACCCGCGGGCGCACGGCAAAAACCCACCTCGAGTCCCGGCCCTCCGCGTCACAGCGTCCCTGCCCAGGTTACCAGGCTCCGGCTGGCAACGGGAGCGTCCCCAGTCGGGAGATTTCACGCTCTGTTGCCCAGATTTTGCCTCCTGAGGAGCTGGAGACCACCCAGCTGAGCCCTGTGGGCTTCGCTCCGAACACACGAAAGGGTTTTTCAGCAGCAGCAGCGCTGACGAGAGCAACTGGGATGACTCACAGCGCGGTTCAGAAAGCCAGAGGCCACAAATATCCCTATGATTCACGCCAAAGTTTGCCAGATGGTGGGATTTTTTTACGTGTTTTGGAGTCTGAAGCATCTTTAGAAGAGAACTAGCACAAAACAAGTAGCGTTTGACAAGACACATGGCCGCTTCTTGACGCGCAGAGGAAACATTTCAGGCTCCATCTACGTGGAGCCGGAGTCCAGCGCAAAATCCACCCCCATCCCATATGGAGCGGGACAGAGTGTGAAAAAAAACAAAATTACAAAACAAGCCATAGCTATATTTGGTAACAGGAGTTTGCTCCTGTAAAAGGCAACACCTGGCAGGGGGCTAAAATGCAATGTGGATGGTATTTTTAATAGTTCTCATTCTCAGAGAAGCGAAAAGCGAATATATTTAGTAGTTTTCAGAGAAGCAAAAACCACACCGCTCCCTTGGACGGAGGCTGAACCGGATCACTGCGTGGGTTTTGCTTTGCTTGGCCTACATCAGTTTTAGGGCAGCCTGTTATTACTCTCACTTCAGTCTAATTTGTTTCAAATCCCATTGTTTTGCTTCGTGTCATATCATTGCTAATGAGGGGGCCTGGATTGTGCAAGATGCCCAAAGGCACATCTGTTTTATGCAGACTAAATATTTATTTTTTTATCTAACCTCCCTGTATTTAGGAGAGGTTAGGCAAACAAACTTGCTACATGTTTTTTTTCCAACTAAAACCCTGATGCATTTGTCTATTTCCTAAATCTTTTTTTATAAACAGAGAATATAATCGTAATTCATTCCAACTCTTTTAAACTTCTTGTCTACTTGTGTCCCCAAGCCAAGAACCGCTGAGTGAAATCCAGGTTCAGTGGTGTCAGAGGGAGTGCTCAACAAAATGCTGCATTCATTTCAGAAGGATGAACATCTAAGTCAAATTAATAACTTCAGCAAAGTCAAAAACAAATTTTGGTAAAGTACAGTCTGAGGAAAAATTATAATCTGTCAGGTTATAGTTAGAATAAGGAGTCCCAAAATTGAAGTTAGAGGGTATCCAAGAGAAGAGTCAAATATAACGCATTCTGTGGAGACTTTGGAAACAGGACTATAGGAGCTACGGGTGTGCAAATGTCTAACTGAATTATGTAGGATTTACCGATGTAGCAGTTGCTTTTTTATTTGTCCTAAGAAATAGTTACGTTTAAACTATGTTTTTTGAAAGCTGTCAGACACACTTTTCTGAAAGCAAAACAGAAAGAGATTTATCTGCTCTCTATAACTAAAACTATGGTCAACTGAGCAATACCCTGAGGGTAAGTGGAATACTTCCGGAGGCTTCAAAACAGGTAGCTAAGAAAAGCAAGCCTGTTGTCAGGAAACCTAGAGTCACTACAAGATGCCTGAAGCACCTTTTAAACGTCTTAGGAGTCCACAAACACAAATTAGAAATGCCTTTATCTAACAGTATGTCACACTATCTTAAAAATCAAATCTGACTGAAAGGATTCTCGCTTTGTCTTGTGTTGCAACTGCTTTGGATCTTTCTAGTAAGAAAAAAATCAGCAATGATCTCTGTGGAATGGGACTGGTGTAACACAACTTCCCAGCCTGTGCAATTGTTCTGTACTAACTCTAATTTTCATCCTTATCACGGAGGTCAAAAAGAAGCAAGAGAAAGGCACGCTGAGAAGAGACCAAAGCCGGTCTAGGAGGTCTCTGGTTGTCACCCATGATTCAGGGCAAGCTGGGAAATAGTTGTCAGCTTCTCACCTCATTCCTGGTATCAGCAAAGGAATTGCATAATGTTAGCACTTTTAATCTAAGTAGTAAATCAATATTTGGAGCCTTGTGTGTTGTTTATTTATATTAGGAGCAGTGACTGGTGAAATCAACTATTTCCTTGATGCAATCCTGTTTCTTCACAGAGTGTACAGAAAAATAAATTTTGTACACCAGCTTTGCCATTTTGTAGCAAGCACTCTCCAAAAAAAAAAAAAAAAGTTGCTTCCCTTTTCTATCAAGCTGGTAAAGTTTTAACATGTTCCTTTTTCTTTTTTTAATTATATTTCTGCTACTTCTCAGTAAAAAAAGAGCACATCATAAAAACAAACAACCCAAACCAAAAAACAGATGAAGCATGTTGGACCTCCACATTAGGTCTGTCATACACAGACATTTGTGACATTTAGTGTCACAAAAGATTATTGATCTCTCCAAAGAAGTGCATTTCAAGGCAGAATTTCAAGTAGAAGTGAACTGAGAGACGGCCTATTGAATAAAGGGCAAGGATTTAAGAAAATGCATGAATTGTTTTGGTTTTTGATGCTTTTTATTCAAGCTAGTTCCATTCCCTTCTTATACCTGAAACCAGACTGGAAAACTATCTGCAAATCTGTTTGTAGCAGTTGCCATAAATTAACCAAATTCTATATTTTACATAAAGAATTAAAAAAAAATTATTATAGGTAGTATCTACAGCCAATATAGTGGGGCTTTTGAGGAAGAAGCAGGGCAAAAGTAGAGACAAAGGCTGATATGTCTTCTGAACTCTAAACTTCTAATCGGTTTTGGTACCACAATCTACACAAATAACTTCTCATTCTGTAGAAAAATGTTCAGCAGCTTGCAAGCATTGAACATATACCTGCATTAAGTCATTAAATATTTGTTTTAAGACATATGCCGTACACGAAACAGAAACATGTACCTGCTTGCAGTCGCTTCTAATCAGTTTTGGTACCACAATCTACACAAATAACACTTCTCATTCTGTAGAAAAATGTTCAGCAGCTTGCAAGCATTGAACATATACCTGCATTAAGTCATTAAATATTTGTTTTAAGACATATGCCGTACACGAAACAGAAACATGTACCTGCTTGCAGTCGTAACATTTGTATTTTGTAAAAAAATCACATTCATCACCTGCTCGGATCCATGCAGAGTTCAGAGCTGCTTTCTCTTCCAGAAATAACGCCTGACAGTAACTTTCTGCCTGCTTAGAGAGCAACAGGGACAACTTCTTGTAGTATTACCCCAATTATGGCCCCTAACATCTAAGTATCTGCAGCATTTCAGAGACAGTGATATACTCAAATAATTCATCAGACACAGGGGGCTGCACTGCCTATCAGTACGTACAGACTAGTAGGCTTTGAGATACCACAGCTACCCCGGCACACGTATCCATGATTTTGTGCTTGGATTCTGATTCTTTCGTCCAAGTGGGCACCTAGTTATTTAATGATCTTGGATCAAACCAGCATTTCATACACAGTAGGATAGATTATGGCTAAAAATAAGGCTAAATAATTGTCTTTCTCCAGTCTGTTCCACAGTCTTCTGATCAGGATTTCTTGAGTCTTACCATTTACTTTAAGGGAATAGTATAATTTTAAACACTATGGTGCCCTAATTTACTATAAAACCACTTGGGGAATTCATCAGAGCTAAGATTAAAATTCAACGAGGACCTTGACCTCAATAGTTTTTCTATTTACATATGCCACAGCAGAAGTTTATCTTGACAGATACAGCAAGGCCAACCTCCTAATTGATACTTTTTTTCCACAATTACATTTTTTTAATCTAGGACCTAGATAGCAAAAAAAAATAAATAAAAAATTGTTTATTATTCACCTCAACTTTGTTCCAATTTTTTCACCTGAGCTCAATTTTTCTAAAAATCTGATACTCGATTTAAAAAAAACCACAAGTCCTAATCGTTCATGCCTGCGGCCTGGCTGCCACTTCAAGTACATTTCCGAGGAAAATGTAACAGGCAAGTAGAAACAATCTCCTCTGTTGTACTCCTATAGGAATTCTTCTTGGAGGGAGCAACTTTGCATGTGCTTGTATTCCTCTGAATTTGTAACGTGGGAAGTAAAGTTGGTAAGAGTAGAATGACCCATTTACTGCTTATCTGCTTGTAATCATTGCTGTAAGTTTGGGGGACAAATACACATCAGAAGGTTGGCATGAAGGACAGACATAATCTTGTGTCCAAAACATGTTTTGGTGCATGAAGGAATACTCCTTTTAGAATAACCAGCTTCCTGTGTAACTATTTAACTACTCCATAACGATGAAACGGTGTGTTTCTTTGCTTACTGATGCTTCATTTTTAAAAGCAAAAATCATAAATCAACTCATAGTCCTTGACACTGATAGTCTGTGAGCTCTTTTCTGTACTTATCCATGTAAAATCACATCTAAGAGACATTTCTGAAAATTATTTGGTGGTAAATTGCCAATCTGCTTACATATGTCTTAGAAAGTCTCCTTGTTATTGTGAACTTCCTTGTGTGATTTTATTTTTTTTTGAACAAGCCGTAAATGACTCTTGGAACATCCATTTCTATGAGTATATATCCCTGTAGGAGTCAGTACAAACTGCTCCTGCTTTCCACAGATAGAATTCCTTTTTGTTTCAGAGATCACTGTGCCCGGAAGATAAAACTATGGCGTCACAACACAAAACTCCAGCCCAAAGGCAGAAGTATTGTACATGCTTTAAAGCAAGTAGGTAGCCTTTCAGTCTTAAAATATTCTACTAAATTACAGCAAGCTGCCAGTCTGCCCTGACATGCTCCAGCAGTTCTGCTTCAGCTTGTTCTTTACAAGACAGTCCTGCAGCTTCCATCCTTTCTGTCAGGATTTACAAGACAAGCTCATTTACCCAGCTTGTCAAAATGTCAGGATTTTGCTGGAACTGAAATTATATTCTTTTCATTCTGTCTTTGCAGCAAAACTTCCAGTCACGTCTTTTTTTTTTTCTAGCACAACCTCTTTCTTCAGAGGCTGGTTGATCGTTCTTTCGCATCAGTCCAGTAGAATCACCTCCATAGCACTGTGGACCATTGAGAAAAGAACCCAAGTTCCTACATTCTTAGTAGCATTTTTTGGTCAACACGTCAATGTTTCCTTGACATAGTAACTTTATGGTCAAAACCTTTGGGTCTAAATTGATCTGTTGTCATTTATGAGCATTTGTGGTACGCAAAATATCAGTCCATGAAAAAAACCAACAGAAATGATATACAAAGATGAGAAGTACACCTTAGCATGGTGTCTTTCAAAAAAATATTTGAATTCTTACCTTAAAATGTACTCCCCATGTGATCAAGGATGTAACTCAGCATTCAGGTCCCTTTTAACGAAGAGTCCAGGTGAATATCAATCTTTAGCGCTGTGGTGAAGTTAACGACATCACGACTGCTTTTAAATGCTTGCACTTGGGACACTGACTTCTCTTTTACCATTAAAACAGAAGAGAATTCTACTTACGCAATGAGTTTGTCTTATCAGTATCTGCTACCTACTTGTACACGTTGGTTTACAAGCAACACCATATATGCAAGAATTATTAACAGAATATGTTTCATTTACACAATACTTCTAATGACTATGCTTTCATTTCTGTTGGTAGTTCTAGTACAAGTTGATCCCCAGAGTCAATTATTAAATTTACTCATGTGACATCATCCATGCAAATTGTTTGCAAAAGTAATTATTGCTGTAGTGGTTACAGAAGTAAATGCTTGTGAATGAAACCTGGTTCTGAATGTTCGCAGGCACTGGAGCTGGGGAGGTGTTCTAAGGTGTTCTCTGCCCAAAAGTAGAATTCAAAACCGCCTGCAAGGAGACACCATGAGGTTATCTGTAATGATACCTGGCTCCACAGGCCAGCTCAGAGATCAGAATTACACACGGCTGACAAATACCACGGTAACAGTTTCTTTTTGTGCAGGTGAATAGTATCACTTACAGACCTGTTTTCTTACTGGACAATGACAGTTAAGAAAGATGATGCCGGAGAGTTTCAGTCTTAGCCCACGTTGCTAGGTAATTTAACTTCTTCATTAATAGACAAGAGAGGCATCTTCAAATAAAAGGCTTGTAGTAGCTTGAGAAAATTTGAAGGTAGTGCAGAAATAGGCAGGGGAACAAAAGGTACATTGTATTCACTAAAGAAACACCTGAGTAATTCCATCTCTTAGCAAGTTTTAGAATATTATTTTCATTACTTCACAACAGAAACAATGAAATAGATTGGATTACCAAAATCTTCCCGTTGTATTTTACTTCTAAGGGTAAATTTTGAAGTGTAAATTTTGAATATTTTTGATGACTGAAAGTAGTGTGACATTGTTGATATGGCTGAAACTACGGAACTGCAGTAGCCACCTATTCTGTTTTCAATTGGTTCTTATCTCATTTGGTTTGAATGTAGTTATGTTGTGTTCCAGTACCAGTCCAAACAATACTTACATCAATTGTGCTACTGAGTTTTGGTCTTCTCTTAATGTCTTTGTTCAGTCTATCCACAGTAGTACTGATGGCAACAAAAGTCTATGTTTTCACAAGCGTGCCTGCAATATCTTGTAATTCCAGATACCATCTTTTATTGAAATAGCTTCTTAGTATTAGCCCATGAAGTACAGAGGGTGTAGAAATACTGAAATATCTCTGACTTTAGTACCACAATTAGGAAGTTAGAACTTCAGCTTGACAAAATTTGACACAACTTTGCTGAAGATAATCAAAAGCTACATGTTACACTGACCTTATTCAATGTTACACTGTCCTTCACTTCCTTTCCCAGAAATGGCTGACCACAGGAGAGAAAGCCCATAAACTGAATTATTGTTATGCGGAATAAAAAATTCCTGCTCTGAATAATGTATCTAATGCAGTCTACTTGATTTTTAAAAATAGATTTGAATCCCTAGCTCTTTTTCTTCCATAGAGTATTCTTTGTTTAATAAGGGCTGACCTCTTATTGCACAACTTGTGCTGTTAATAGAAAAAAATCATTCAACGTTATTCAATGTTTCCATGATAAACCAGGTTGCCATGTGACACCGCAATGTGCAAATCCTGTATATCTGCAGTTTTGACCCAATATCAACTCACTTTCAAAAAAGCAAATTGATCTCAAGTTTATAAACACTCTCAGGCCTTTAATGAGCTCAGTCATCTGTAGCTGTTGAAACTGTTGCACTGAAGGTAACTGGTGAACTTCAGCCCACGCATAGGGTTGTAAACAATAAGCAAAGCTTTTTGCTTCTAAGGTGGGATACCCTTTCCTCACAGAGCTTTTATAGCAAAGTCTTGGGTCAGTTCTACTGGTCCTGTGAAAGAAGCTTTGTCTTGTGCCTCAGGTAGGAATTTCAGATGAGAAAAAACTAAAGCACCAGTCTCCTCCTTCAAATTTACTCAGAAAATTAGATTTATAATCCATGCTATTGTTTCTTCCTTTCCCCTGTATTAATAATTTCAAATGTTAAAGACTTTTGTACTCCTCTCCAATATGCTACAGCAGCACTTGAAGTGCACAGAGTACTTGCAGTACAGAGGAACTACTACAAGCAGAAATTACACTCTTTTCTACACATCTCCTTTTCCTTCTGCTACTCTTTTAATGGTAAACCTATCACTTAATTTCTGAGACTTCTATCCAATTTTCTCTTTTTTTATGTCGCAAATGCTACCACAAGGCAATTCCTCTTACGTTATCCCCCATGCACAAAATTTAGGACCTCTTGGGATTCACCTTGCAAATGAACATAATTAAACCTGGGGATGTTACTACCCAAAGCAAATGAACAAAGACAAATATTCTACAAAACCAAGACTCTCTGAGAACTGGATCGGGCATTTAATGACTTTCCATTGACTTCAGCAGCATTGGGCTCTGTTCTTACTATGTGGCCAGCAACTTAGATGACTGAAATATTATAAAATGTTATCAAATTAATCTCCAGGGTGACCCCACTGCCTTCTCTGGTGCTATGCTGGGTACAAGTCTGGCCCACGTGCTATAGAAAGTGCCGGCACAAATGTAAGGGAGTTCAGGAAAAATGGTAAAGGCTTTGTGATGAACAGGAGGCTTAAACGGTTTTAAACCAACCACCCAAGATTTAACTTTAGACTAATTATTTTTCTATAGTGTAACTTTATGGCAATTCCTCTTAATACCAGATTAAAAAGTTTTAAATAAGCAAGCCATATTCAATACCATGGGAGGTCTGCAGTAATAATACCAATTAAGCCTAATAATCTCCTAAGTCTGTAGCTCTAAGACATTTCCCTGGGTGTTAGGTGATACTTTAGCCAAATACTGCATGTGCAATTCGGACAAATAAACAAATAAATAGTTTTAGCAGAGCAAGATTAAAATGCCTGCCCTTAACCCAAAATAATAATAAAGACATGCTGTCAAGTTTTTATCTAATGAGCAATGTATTTCCAGAAGGATTCCGTCTTTTTTTAGGTGAGGGGTTTGAATAAGGATGTGTAATATTTAATGATAACATCAAGTTTCTTAGGCCCGTCTGCAGATGGAATGGGTTCAAACGCTGGAGCTGATGAGTGGACTCTCCGAGAATTCTCATTCAAGATATTTCACAGCAAAATACCCCATTTGCAAAGAAGATACGAACCCTCACCCTTTTCCTAACACACACCCTTTTAAAGGATCAGATGAGAGAGGAGAGGGAAGAAGCACCTGAGAAATTAAATTTCAGAATCCAGTTGAGAATTTTAAGATCCTCAGTTCTACTTGGTTTCAACAACTACTCTCTACTCCTTACAGTTTAGCCAAAATTTTTCAGATTATTCAGGCCACTCAACATCTGAAAATACATTGTGGAAGCCTCTTGCTTCTGCTAATAGGCAGACATATCCAGGTGTCTGTGTAGCAGTACTCAAGCAGGATTATCAAGAGTCAGATTTACTGTTTATTTTGACATTCTACTGACACAGCTTGGATCTATGCAGCAAACTCTATCCCAAATTGCTAAGGAGTTGTGCTGCTTGCATCCTTTACTGATTTATTTTTCCAAGTTATCTTCCCCAAAACCTCTCTGCCTTTATAGTGTGGCAGTGACCAGCGGCACAGGTAATTTCCATCTCTTTGCTCAAAATCAGAAAGGGAAGAAGAGCTTCTTAATAGCAGGAGGCTATTAAAGCCTTTTTCTTTCTGAGGTGCAAACCAGGCTAACATCAAGCAGGGCCTGTGCTGCCGCCTGCTGTGCAATCTTACTTTCTGCTCTCAATGGAAAATGCAAGCAGTTTTGCGACAAAAGATTATATTGCAGAATGCAGATGTCTAGCCTCATTTCTCTCGGTAAAAATCCTCTAGAGGAGAGGAGTTACACACATGTGGGACTGAAGCAAAATGTCTCTTGAGACATAAGTGTGTTTACTGGTGTACAGGCGTGGCATTTACACGCAAACCCAAACCAGTGGATGCCTCAGCTGAGGAGATTGCACACATCTGCTCTGTGACACGAGTTTACATGCGTACTGTCCGCATGTTTACACCCCAATATACTTCAAGTTCTGCAAAATAAACAGTCTCAACGTATCAACTACCAGTGACATTTAAACTGTTTTGCAAAGCACGTGAGTGAACGCGTGAGAACAATCTTTAACCCTATGCATAATACAAAGTTTTGGCTAAGTGTGAATCGTACTAAATTGCATGCATCTGCTTGACTGAGGGAGTTTTCCTTGTATTTTATTTTTTAAATTATTATATATATATTTTATTTTTAATGAAAAGCAGAAAATTTGTAGCTTTTTCTTATTCACAGAACAGACAAGTTGCCTCAGCTAAGAAATCTTCACATCAGCTGTTTATACAGGTTCCCAGCAGACTTTCTTCTGATACTAGGTAAGTAGCCCACTATGAAAAAAAGCCTGTCTCAGAACTTTTCCACCCCACTTGTTACTGAAATGCAAAGATACGTAGTGAATGAGAGGAATATTAGACTTGTGTAACTTTAAAAAGCTCTTTTAATTCCTCATAAGAGTTATTCTAGATAGGTGCAATATATTAAAGTTAGATACTGTCCAGGGATGGAGGCAGATAGTAGTTGCTAAAAATAAAGCAGACTAGTAAAATATAATCTGTTGAGATCTACGTTGCATTTGTTACATAGAACAGTCCTCTCAGTTTGATCTCTAGTGCCCCTGTGCCAAAGTCCTTGTCATCACACCTCTTGCAGAAACAGGCATGTATTCTTGGTGTTTAATGTAAAAATCCCACAGAGAATATCATTATCACGGAGGTGTGTCACGTATCATTCAAACAGAAGTAGTCCAGTTCTTACCCTTTCATTTCGTATGTGTAGAAAAGTAGTGATAACATCCTCAAGAGATAATCCAACTAAAATTGTGCTGCTACTGAAAAACAAATAGGGGGTGTTACTGCATTAGTCAACGGAACGTTGTAAAGAACATTGAAGAGGCTGAACAACCACTAGAGGGCTCCTTAGAATCGTGGAATCAGAATCGTTTGCGTTGGAAAAGACCTTCAAGATCCTCGAGCCCAAGCGATAACCCAACACTGCCAAGTCCACCACTAAAGCATGTCCCTGAGCACCACATTTACACGTAGATTATCATTATTCCCTGCAGTCTTTTTAACAAACTGGCTAAATAAGTCTTTCAATAACAAAGAACTTAAACGTGACCTCTGTCTTGCGTGAGGCTCCTACACTTTTTGAGACGCATGAACTTGCACAGATGCCTCACACATTCATGCAGATGAGCGTAGTTTGTTCTGAAGGCAAACGTCTCACATTCATGATGCTTCTTTATTTCTTGTGCTTTTACATCCAACTTTATTTTGTGTCTATTGATATTGCAGCTTTTTACATAAAGGAAAAATAAGTCAAATACCGCAAACATGGTAGAAATGTGATTCAAGGAAAAGCCAGTTCACACAGCTGTCAACAAGTTTCTGTTGGTACTTTATATAATTATTTTCAGTCCACTGGATTAAAAACCATTAAAATATGATATGCTTTTCAAGCTGCTATTCTGAATATTTCCAGTTGACATATACTTTTTTTCAGTATTGTCTAGCATATGTTCTAGCTAAATTCGCTGACAAGGAGAGATATGATAAATGCAGCAGCCTTTCATCTTTCTCTCAAGAAAATTCCTTGAGAGGAAATCAGCAATTACACTACCACAAGCCTTTCTTTATCTTCATTAAAAATACATGTGAGCAACTGACTAAACTGTGGGAAGTCAGAATAACTGATGAAAGAATCTTTAGGAACCCAGATTAGTAGCAAAGGAAAAACCAAACAAACAGCAAAATAACAACAAAAAAAGCCACCCTGTACTGAGTGGCTTGCCAGACTGTATTTTTCCAGCCTGACAGGGACTTCTCATTGCAAATGTAGTTTTCAGAATGTGAACTGTAGATAACTCAACATGAATTGGGGAAGGGGATGACAATATAACCACTACATCTTCATTATTTCTCCTGCTGATAGCAGCATGCAAGAAGAAAGATACGATCTTACTGATTTGCTGGGAGGCATCTTCTTGTGCCCTGGGAAGGAGCGTGCTGATTTTTGGCCAAAACTTGAGACTGAACCACCAACAGCTGTTCTGAACATGACCTTTTATAAATTGTATACAAAAACTGGAAGAGAAGAAAGAACTCTTATCTCTCCTCACTCATGCTCAATTTGAGCAGGTTGCAGCTGAGAACCAGGAACCTGGTGCATGGTTTCTCCCTAATACAGTCTAGGAGGCTCAGAGTCAGACCCAGGTGAGTTCTCTTCTATGGACAACAAACGGTCATTTTACAAATGCTCTTTTTTTTTTTTTTTTGGCAGGCAAAATACTGCTGGCTTTCACATTCTCATGCAGTCATTCTTCTAATGTCCAGATTCCGTTTACTTGTTTGGCTCCTAAATGTTTCCAGTTTTCACTTTCTTTTGTGGGCAAAGTTTCAGGGTTCTCTTTTTAAGTCTTCTTCAGTTATGGTCAAGAGTGTTTATTTTTGTGTTTTTGGTCAGACTTGTGAGGGTTGGAAGGCTGCAGCCTTAGCCGTGCTGCTGTAAAGATTGTTTCCTTCAGTCAGATCAGATGTATCTCATTGGTAATGGCTTTGTGGTATAACATTGCTTCTTGTTTTGGTTTTTCTGGAGCATGCAGACAATCCAAAATTTGTTCTTTTTTTTCTGTCCTATTGACATTAGAAACCGTCTTTCTTTCCCGATCAGTCCTGTTGCAAACACTACTTCCAGAATATATTCGGAGTCTATCTCGATGTTAGCAGTTAGATCTTCTGCAAAAACAAATGCTTGAATTAATACTGTTAGTTCTGCAGTTTATGCCCTAAGCTGTCCTCAAAGAGCTCCTGCTTGTAGCACCACAAATTGCACGGTGACAGCATATCCTGTAACTCGTCCGTCATCCCTTTTCAGGGTAGGATGATGTGGACGGATGTACCACTGAGTGAACAGTACTCCAGGTCAGCCACCGAGCACAAGCACGCCTGACTGAAGTCAGCCCTGCCTGGAAAACCCCAAGAACTGTGCCAGGCCATATCTTCTCAGGAATTGGGAAGTTTTAGGCCATGTCTTACAAGGAGCTAAGAGTACCAGCCTGAGCTGGGACTAGACAAAAGGAAACCAGCTGCAGCTGCACACCTGCACATTCACCAGAGCGGGGGTTCACTTCATGCTATAAATATCTGTAGCCCCCCTCCTCACCCCAAGCCCACTGAGCTCTCCTGTGCAAAAGTGGGCTGTGATGTCCCCCCTGAGCCGGGAGTTACCCCCCAAGGTTACATCTCAAGGCTGAGAGACCCGTTAGCCGACACTTCCGCGAGCGAAGCGACATTTTATATTACATTTAAAAGTGTATTGTGTGCTAGTGCCATTGGTATATACCCAGCTATAGCTCAACTACGAGAAGTGTAGGAAGCAGTAGAGTGTTTGGCTGCCACCTGATTATCGCAGTCTATTTCCAGTGTTCATGCTCAATAAGCCAAAGCAAGTAACCAGCATTTGCCAGTCAGTATGGCACTGCTTGCAGCCCCGCTGCTTCCGCAAATGATCCTGGTTTTGACTACTTTTTGAAAGGTGAATAAAAGGAGAATTTTCTTAGGGCTATAAAAATATTTCAGGGCATAGTAGGACTCAGCCCGGTGTATCACAGCTGTCCTAACAACAAAATCGAAAATAAGAGAAGGAGAGAGGTAGCATGTACACATATACACTTGTGAAGATTTAGTCATGGTATGGGAGAAATTTCCTTAATTTTTGAAGAGGAAGTACATTTGAATCACAGAATCACAGAATCACAGAA
>NW_009718593.1:0-32977 GCF_000703405.1 Apaloderma vittatum
CTGTGTTTGCGGGGTCACCAGTTTGGCACGTC
This sequence comes from Apaloderma vittatum, assembly GCF_000703405.1. Classification (NCBI taxonomy): domain Eukaryota; kingdom Metazoa; phylum Chordata; class Aves; order Trogoniformes; family Trogonidae; genus Apaloderma; species Apaloderma vittatum. Next base: position 33 of record NW_009718593.1, read on the forward strand.
GGGAATTTATTTTCGGGGGCTTTTCCCTGTCTGCCTCTAGCGCGCCGCTAACCGCGAGTTAACCAGGCGACTTTACCTTCCTTTGGTAAGTCAGTAAAACCCCTTTCCTTGTGCTCCTAGAGGTGAGGTACACCTGTGCAGAGCGGGGCACAAACTCACGCCTCTTGGTTTTGGCAGCGATTTTATTCTTTTTGCAGGTACTTAATCAGGCGTGAACGAATTTTCGGGTGGCGTGAGGTTCCGGCTCTCGTGTCTCAAGGGCCGGCTGGGATCCCCCTTGCAGGACTGCCTGCTCTCCGCTTGTTAAGCACTAGATACTCTGTATCTCTGCTGAAAAAAATCCATTTCTTTTAAGTCTGCTCACCTACACTGTTAATAGTTGAGGAACTTAAAAAGTGGGTTGCCCCCAATTAATTTTTTGAGTTTTCTTATGTGATGTTTTTTAGCTTTGCTGCTGCAGGAAGGATTAACTCATCCAACTGGGTTGATTTTCAAGGCTTGAAAACATTGCGCTTCACCAGAGCAGCAGAATCGCTGTTGGTTTGCTGACTTCAAAGTTAAAATAACCAAGCGAAGCTTCGGGCAGACACGTGGTGTAGGATGTCTGGCAGGAACGGTGCTGTGGGCGAGAGGATGGCTGCTGCGTGGGCAAGTAGCCATCAGGCTCTGAAGTCAGAGCCTGCAGCCAGCTGGTACCTTGTATGATGGCTTGGTTGGGAATTATGGCAATCATCAGGTGATTGTAGGCTTATTTCAGTTGTTAAATATGGGAGATGCTTCACTGTCAGGGTTGTGGTAGATCTGAGAATAAAGTAGCCTTAGTTTTTTGACAGAAATGAAGAGTGTATATGTTACTGAGACGCCCAAGGCTTTTCCCAACCCCCACTAGAATGTCATTCAGCCTGGCTTCAAATTCTGCATCAGCTACACTTACATTGAGCTACATGGCTACAGGGCATGGACAGGCTCTTGCGGACTCTTTGTTGGAAGTATGCTTTCTAATTTTTGTCAACTGGTGATAGCATTTATGTAGCTTGCCTTTCTAAACAGTGATGATGATTTTTCCAGAATTGCCCACCTTGGAAAAGACCTTTAAGATCATCAAGTCCAATCATTAACCTAACACATTTTAAATGGACTTTGTTTCCTCTCAGCCATTCCTGACTCCTGGAATAATTAGAAGACGATTTTTCAGCCAACATTTTGAGATACTTGAGTCCATAACTACTGACATTTAGAGCTAGCTTTGGTTTAAGTTTCGTAACTACTTAAGTGAGAACATATCTGCCGAGTTTCAAAAGAACCTCAATGCAACCTGACTTTGCAGACTAGAATCATAGAATCATAGAACAATACAGGTTGGACTAGTCTAGAGTTGTGTCCGTGCTACAGACTTCCACGTCTGTGTTTTTACTGATCAGCAGTGTGAAGATGTGCAGTTCCTGGCTAGTTCAAAGGACTCAACTGAAGTTGGTAACGCAGATGAATTGGTTTGCATTTGTGAGAATGGAGGACAATTTTAATACAAAGTTAAAAGCACTAAGGCAGGTCCTGCATAGAGTACTGCTAGATACTAGTTTTGATGAAATACTACTGGTTCTTAATCCTGCTTATTTTAAAGCAGGTAGAGTAGCCGTTCTTCTATGAAGTTAAAGGAAAACAAAAACTTTAGTGAATACCTTGATATAGAACTGCAGTGAAACCAGTTATTAAAATCAGTGAGTTTATATGTGTGTGTATGTATGTTTGGCATAGGTTTTTTTTCTCAAAGATTCTCCACATGTTCTGTATGTTCTTTTTCTGTGTTTCTTTTTTTTTTCTGAGAGAAAATGTGCTTCAAGAGAGCATGACTAGCTTTACACAAGATCTCTACTTCTAAACTAGCTGTGCATATTCAGCAGTAATGGAGTTGCATACCTTAAATCAGTCAGTTCCTACCTGTCATGATCATCTAATATATCTACAAGTTGTGGCTTGCCTGCACCGATTGGCTCCTCAGGACATTTCGGACACTCAGTACTGATCCCCCAGCTAACATCACAGTCCTTCTGCTAAGGATTTGCAAACCTATCAATGGGACAGATTCATATTTGAGTCTGGAATTTGCAGCGCATAGATCATTTTCAATCTAAGCACCAAGCTCTGTGCAGCAGCTGTGGCAAGAGCACACCCTTCCTTCTGCTGCCCCTGCTCCAGAGACACCTGTGAGATGGGAAGGGAGGAGGACTGGTTTCAGCAGTGTCTGTTACCACTGGAGATACTCATCTGCCAGACTCTATGTTCCTTAGGATACTGTGATAACGCTAAGCCAGGGGTGTTAAACAACAGAGTTAAGTGTTCTGAGAGTTTGCACTGTAGGGCTGCATAAATGTTTGATTACTGCTGCTCTCAGTCAGCAACGTGCACGCAGCAAGAGGAGTGCGAATCTGCATTATTCTTCCACCACATAGAATGGAAAAGCAGAGAGTTATCATATAAATTAAATCTTTCAGTTCCTTAAATGGAGGGTCTCGGTCAGGTTTTGCCTTTTTCTGCCTAATTCAGGTACTGTGAAGATGAATTAACTGCTTCTGTGTATATATCCATATGTGCTGGTAACCAGCCTACTTTTGTACTAAGGCTGTGGTTTAATGACACAGTGAATTCAGCTTAACGGCTCCTAAGAGATTCTTTGCAATGCTGTAAAACACTGGTCTGCTATTAACTCAGTCTACTGTTTCCAATTTGTTCAAAATGAGTTAGTGTTACAAAGACAGGTTTTATGATGGATTGAGTATTTTCTGTCCTTTATGCAGCTGCTTTAAAGCCAGCATAAATCTGAGATGAGGTTGAGTGTGCATATCCAGCAGTAATGGAGTCATGTACCCAAATCTGGTTTGGCTTAGTTTTGTAACACCATTTGGTCTAGCACTGCACACATCTAGTATGAATGAACACAGAACTGCAGCCTTGAAGCGTGTGCTAAATTACCTGCTGCTTACAGATTTCCAGTGCCTTCTACATCTGCCTCCACAACCAGAGAGCGTGCAAGGTTTCCTGCCACCCACTGGGGAAGAACTGAGGTTGATTTATTTTCAGTGGGAAGACCAAAACAGAAAATGCCTCTGGATTTCTGACAGGTGCCTTTGGGAACAGGCATAAAACACAGCTTTTGTGTGTGGAGGCTTATCCAAAGTACTTGTACACAGAAGTAATGATGCTGTACGGGGCAGAGGCTTTTGACTCTGGAGGCTTGGATTCACTGGCAGTGACTACTGACAACAAATGAGTTTATCTGTATGTCTCTAACTTCTCCGAATGACTTCTCCATTCACGGAATATGGATACATCTACCAAGCACAGACAGATCTGTTGGTGAATAGTAATATATAAGACCAAAGCAGTGTTACATAAAGTCTTTAATTCAGACATCGAACACATGAGTTGACGCTGCATTAAAAACACACCCTCCTGAAGATAATTGATGCTTATTCCTATCAAGTAAACCATCCAGACACTGGAGGACTTAGAGCTTCAAAAGAAGCAAGTGTAGCGATTTCCAGAGTCTTTTGAGTGCTTCTTTTCTGTACAACAGTGGCCCAGAAAGACTATATATTTGTCTTTCTGGGAATTTTATGTCCAAGATAAATGATACCTTCTCAGAGCTTTAAATTACCTTCTCAAGTCAAGCATTATGGATTGCTTTGGAGAAGTGGAGAGTTTTGTGGTTACTATGGATGTAGTTATAAAAATATTTACTTTCTAGCACAATGATATTGATTCCTTAAGATTGTTGCTTCACAGCAGTGTGTTGCTAGACACAGTGTCTCCTAAAATCTGCCCTACTACTCTTAAAGCTTGTGAGGGCTATTTGTCCCTAACAAAACTGCATAGTATGTAGCTTGGGAAGGTTTGGAAGGTGATTACGCTGCTGTTACAAGTGAGATCTTGTGGTGGTGTAAATTTTAGAAAATTGTAATTGCAAATGCATTTCTTTGTGCTTTTTTATGTAGATTATTCTTTGAGCGAAATGTCAAGAATAAGAGAAATGCTTGAAATAGAAGCCTGCTAGGAGGTTGTTAACAATTTCTGGCATTGCAGAAAATTATGGTTCCAGTTTACATTTCTGGACAGTAAAAATATTTTGATGACTTTTTCATTATTCTTCAAATGTAAGACCTTTGAAGGCTTAATTCAGAAAAGAAAACGTGTTGAATTTATTTATTCTAGTAAAGTGGTGAGCCTCAGAATATTAAACAGATATCGAAGGTTATGTCATAGAATCATAGAATGGCTTAGGATAGAAGGAACCTTAGAGATGATGTAATACAACCTCCCTGCCATGTGCAGGGATGCCCTTAACTAGACCAGATTTCTCAAGGCCTCATCCAACCTGGCCTGGAGCATCTCCAGGCAGGGGCCATCCACAACCTCTCTGGGCAAGAAATGAAAATATTTTCACACAGTCAGATTTAAGGTATTGAGGTTACCAAAGCCAGGACACCTGGACATATCCAAATGTTTGTTCAATAGGCTTTTCCCTGCTTTCTTGCTAAGAGCTGCATCAAAATCTAATACAGATGTTCAGGTGTTGCATTAAGTTAGCAATAAACTCATATAAATGTGAAGGAAACCAGAAGTAATACAGTAGGACTATGTGCTGTGAAAAAGCTAAAAGACAAAAACTGTACTTAGTTTTTTAAAGCTCTCCTTGCATTTATCTTTTAGTCTTAATGCCCTCTCTGACTGCACCTCAGCGTTTTGTGTATACATCCCAGGCTCCTGCACCTTGGGTTCTTGGAATAGCCCTCAGAAACACAGAGGGAATTTTATAAAGCCCCTTTCCTCATCTGAATAGCAGCAAGAGTTTCTCTTCTATTGGGAACAGTAGAGATTTCTTCTTTTTGTTTAGTTCTTATAGCGCAGGTTTTACTCCAGTCACAGTACGTCAGCTTGCATCTAGTTCACAACTCAGAGGCTCCCTCTGATGTGTCAAGCAAGTGCTTTGCCTGGCAGAGGTGTATGTAAGCATGGTCTTAAAATGATTTGCTTTGAATTACTGAATGAAAAGAAGTACCCTATAGTAGTCAGCCACTTCATCCAGTAGTTTCATCTTCCTGTGCATCAATAAGAAAACACACAATATAAAGTCCAAGCTCTCCCTTTGCTCTCGACCAGACAAAGCTCTCCCTAAAGTTTCTGTTCTCCCTTTTTAGGTGCTGTTGTTCCCCTGCTAACCCATAGTGTAGTGAGTGCACACATCTGTACAATTTCCATCTTCCTCTAGGATCAGATCGTTATTTAAAGTTCTGTTTCCTTAAAGCCCTTTGGTTTCCTGGACAAGATCAGGGTGTTTCCTTGGGAAGAGAGAACCGTTCAAGGGACAGAAGAAAACAGAAGCTTAGCAAAGTGGTGTATGAAGCATGCTTGAAGTGCAGATAGAAACAGTATTAGGACTGACATGGTAAAAGGGTGAAAATGCCTCTCAAACTGAATGCAGGTATTTTACAAAAGGTCAAAAATGCAAAATATTCTCAATAGCTCAAGGTCAAAGTGGAAGATGTATGAAATGTCATTATCTCATGATGAGAAGAATGCTTTAAAGACATACTTAAACATTAACTTTCTTCTTGGATGAATTGTGAATATAATACAATTCCTTTTCCCTCACCCCTCCCAAAACTCTAGATAACAATTTCTTTCTTCTGTACTTGCAAAAATCCTTATGCAGTCCATCCTAATGGAATAGGTAGAGCTTCCTAGGTGCTTAGCTTTAGCATGATGCTGTGGCTGAGTGTATGACTCTTAAGGATGACTGCTGAGGCTAAAACCACTGTGGTCTGAGGACAGAGGTTGATGCTATAGTTGAGAAGAGATTGGGACTGCATCTGCTGTGCCAGCTGGACCAACAAAAAATCATTATGGAAGCTATGAAAGACTTATTTTTTTTTTTTCTCCCAGAAGTCTCATATCCCTGGTTAATTGTGCTACGAGAACTGAGTTGCTTGTGAACACAGTGGTATTGTCAGATACTGCAAATGATGGACATACTTGATGCTGCATTTTGTCCCAAAATGAATACAAATCCTGGGCTTTTCTATGTCCCTTTTCTCTGTGATTATTTGTTGGTTTGGTCTTTTTCCTCCCTTCATGTTCTATTCTGTTTTACCTCTTTCTGCACTGGGGTTCCTGCCTTCTCCTTGGAATGACTTTATAACACATTGTTAAGATCTTGAATTAGAGGTCTTAAAGTAGCATATGCCTATTTAAAAAATGTTTTCCATGCCACGTGGGATGAAGATATTCATATATCTGTATTTGCTGATGGTGTCACAAGAGTGCGAGCAGGGAAAGGATGAAGGCAAAGAGGTTTATTGACTATGAGCTACACTTGAACTCTGCAAAACCATAATTAGACCTCAAGTTTCGGACTCCTAGTCCTGACCATTAAAGTATTGCTTCTACAGGAGGAGCTGGGAGCACTCCTCCGCACCTGGGGAGCCTGCAGATGTGTCTGCTCTGTCCTATGCCCTGCACTGACTGCAGAGCAGCAACAGGCAGGATTAGAGCAGTGGTACCTTGAGGATTCTTCTTAAAAATTGAATTCTCAAACCCACAGAAAAAATTATGTTAGGGATTCTCAGCCCTTCTAAATAAGAAGAGTAGTGAGAATTATGATGCACTGCCTTTGTTTGGTGCGTGCTTTCTCATTCAGCCTGCTATTCCTTCCTGTTCTCTCCTGGGAATAATAGTACCATGTAGTCACTTTCTAACGGGCCTGCTTTTATATGTATGTATTTTTTTTTTTAGCTTCGTTTTTCTTTTGGATAAAGTACACATTGTAGCAGTGTGATATCTCTGTGCTTTTTCCTGTTTAAATTCCAGAAAAGCAGGAGAAAGCATGTCCTTGCAGAGAGGACCAAGCCTTCTTTCTCTTGGGTTAAATAGCAAATAGATCTTCGTGTCCTTCAGACCTTTGGCAAGGCTGTCCCTGTTCATGTGGCCTGAGCCAGCTCTCAGGGAAGCTGCTGGCACTGATTCACTTGTCCCTGAAAGGAGCGGCTCAGGTATAAGACTGGTGAAACTCCTGTGAAGGAGGGACTGAGTACAGAAAGAATCAAGTCACTGCTTTCAAGGGGAGCTGGGTCTGGTCCAAGGAAGGCTTGGTGTTACACTTACCTTAGTGAACTGAAAGAGGCTGGGCTCTCCGTTCCACATTTGTTAATACTGGATCCAGGCTTTGCCAGATCACTCCAGTACACAGACTTGGACTTTTTTTCCAAGACTGGATTTTTTTTTTGCCAAGTTAGAGCACAACATTGGGTGTTTGCAGTGTTTGTTTTTGCAAAATATGTGTGCACAGATGATGCTGATGTAACCACAAGTTGGCTGAGACAAAAATCTTCAAAGCAAAACAAAAGCGATTTCAGCAAATGGGTATCATTAGAGGGATCCTACCCCAGCAGTTTATTGTGGGCAGTCACAAGGTTTCTGGTCCAGTATGAGATGCTCTAAAATCTGATTTTGTAGAACTGTGGTGAACTAAGTAAACATGATAACAATCAGCGAGATGTTGTCAGTCTTAGGATATATCCTAATCTAGTTATAAAGAATAAATATACTGAAAATTGCTAGGTAGGACTGCAAAGAGGCCACGTGGAGAAAGCAGCTTCTCTAACCACACTTGTGTTTAGCTGATGACCTGATATGCAGGGCTTGAAAGGAAACCTGTCAAGAACCTGTACTTCATACCTGAAAACGAGACTGGTTTGCGTAATCAGCTTTAAATGTGACTGCTGTGTCCAGGCCTGGATTTAAATTTATTAAAGGTAACACTGTTTCACACAGATTCCTTTTATTTAGCCTAGTAACTATACAGCCACTAACAGGATCCCCCCCCTTTTTTTTCCCCTTTGCAGGTGTGTATAGTGATTGCATGAAAGAGTCCATTCAGTATGTATTTTAGCATCTGTTTTCTTCATTCAACAGTAGTGCTATTCCCAAGGCTGCAGCTCCTGCAGCAGGCAGTAGCTGAACGTGGCAGCACAGGTTTGAGAGCAGTATGAGGAACTGTAGGAGAAATTTAAAAACGGAGACACAGAGAGTGTTGCAGGCAGGAATTAAGCATTGAGGGACAGGGCAACAGGTGGAAGAAAAAGCACTTCGGGCAACAGGAAAACTTCTGCAACCTATCTTTAAAATGACACTTCAGCTGATAAAGTCAGCCTTGGTTGTCTCCAGCTGGAGACAGCTGAAATAAGGCAGACTCTGACAAGGATCAGGTGAGGGGAGGGTAAATCTGTGGTTGGACACCTGCTGCTACTGCTTTAGAGATTGGAAAGCATAAACAAATGCACAGTTGTCCTCTAGAGGCTCAGAGCACAACTGGGATATGTGCTGGGGAGGGTGGTGCTCTTCTGCAGTCCTTAGAGGTGAAAAAAATACCAAATAATGACAGTAATCTGCATTGATGTGGCTTTAGTTTAATTTCTAAAATATGATGTACCTTGCTGCCAGTAACATCATATGCTTGCATGTGTCCAGCCAAATACAAACCATTAAACAAATATTATCATAGCTGAAGGCCTTGGGAATTAAAGAAGCGCTAGAATTGGTGTTCACCCTGGCAGTGTTGGTTTCGTATAAGGTTTTGTGCAGACACTGGAATCCAGTCAAAACCCTGCATGATCACAATATTTTTATGAAGTTACTTCTGTCACGGTCACTGCACAGAAGAGCCCTTGTGGGAGTTATTGGGATATTGTTGGACGAAGGGATGTCATCAGTAAGGAAAGGGATTATTCAAAGAGAGAGGGTGGTCCCCTGGCTAATTGCTTCCTTGGAAAATCTGATTTTTCTCTTCTGCTTGCACTACAGTGTTCCTACGAGATGCTAGATAAGGCAAGTAAGCCTAGCATTGCAGTGTGCTCGCTTTTCTTCTCGTTTTCTGGATCCCCAACTTTGGTATAAGGTGCAAAAGAAACGATTATTTGAAGGTGTAGCTGAAGTCAGTAGGAGCTATGTTCTGAAGAGGCAAAATGCAGGGCCATGTTAAGTGCTGCACGGAAAATAAAGGTTTTTTGGTGGAATTTGCCAAGAAATACTTTAGACCTTAGTTTTAGTTCACTGTTTGTAAAATGGAATATCAGACTTTATCTCACAGCAATGTGTTTAGTAATCACAGAGATGTGTTTAATGGTTTACTAATGACCTGTGAGATAATTCAGACAGCAAAGTATTTTTCAAGGCCCACGTGGATGCAAAGCCCTGAGTTGCCAGCTGGGAACACGTCTGCAGGCCACGCAAGGGAACAGCAAATTCATGGAAGGCTTTAGTTCTGAAGAAGACTCTCCCTTCTATTGCTGCACGCAGGTGGTGGTGAGAAGGGGAAAGTACGTGGGCACACAATTATGGATTATACCATTATGTGTACTGAACTAATGATAAAATTATCACATGTCAAGAGCTTTATTTCCAGCCTTGTTGCACACTTAATGGAAACTATTTTAATATATGTTTGTGCCTGTCTCTCGCTTGTGCACTCTTCTGCCCGTTTGTCACAAATCCTGTCTTTCCGACTATTTCAGTTGCGGTGGGTGTTTTTTGCCCCTTCATTCAAGCTTTCTTTTCCCATCTGCTCAAGGTAGTTTGCTAAAGGCTTGTTTTGCATGATCTTCATCCAGATTACTCTTTTTTAAGCTTGACACAGGTAACCTACAAGAATAAGAGTTTGGCTAAATGGGATCTTACGTGAAGGAGGTGTGAGGCAGCAGAAGGAATAGGCTCTGCTTGGTAGAGACACCTCTCTTTAACGGTTTCATAAAGCTGTAAGTGGACGAAATTATGAAAAATACCGTAGTATTTTAGAAGAATAATAGAAATACTTACAATGATACAGTGACTGAGGAGGTTATTGGTGAATATTGTGGTGTTTAGTTCCTGCGTTTGGCAGGTGCTTTCTTTTAAATAAATAAATGCTTTTGGCTGGGCTGTAGTCATAGACCAGGTTGGACAGACTTGTTTTTTGTCAGACCTACCACTGTCTTGGGATGACTTCAGTGGAAGGTTTTAGGATAAGGCTGAAAAGTTCTGTGATATGAGAGATTTAAGACATGTGGAAAAAACAGGATCTCCTTTGGGATTTCTGATTTATATTTTGAAGTCTTGCTGTGTACATATGCCACATTCCTTAGACTGTACAATACAGTTACAGCAGGTATTCACTATTGACTTCCAAGATGAAAATATTTCTCTATCGCCATGGTATTACTAAGATAGAGCACAAGTGAACACAGTATTGGTGTTCTTTTTTCTTCTTCAGATGTCAGATGTCTGGATGCCATATAAAATTCCTACTAGACAGAAAGGTAGTTGTCAATGAGAAACATTTAGCTTTGGAAAACTGCAATCTTTCTTTAGGGCAGCATGCAAAAGGAAAGTAGTGACCTGTTTGAAGACATGGGGTCTCTTGTGGTGGGTGTGTTTTCTGTTTGAATTATGACCTCTTATCTGAAGGTGTACAAAACCAGTTTTGAATATATTACACAGGCCTGTGCAACTATAATTGAATGCTGAAACTTACCAAGAGTGGAAAAATGATAAAAAACTTTATGTTGCTGATTACATCTTCAATGATTGCATCTTCAATGTAATTCAGTTTATTTAAAAAATTTTTCCATTTATCTTCTTGGCAAAAGGGGTAGGAATCTCAGCCAGGAGTGTAAAGTTTCCAAACATTTTGTTCAAACTTGGGATTTTTTTGTAGTCTTTGACAATCGTGAAACATGACCAGACACTTGTACAAATAACTTAGCATTCTCTTTATGCAGTGACAGATGGCTATCTAGGAGATGTTTGCCTGAAGTAAGCAACTCAAGATAATGTGCTAAAGGTGAGATGGGGTCTCTTAGAAAGTGTTTTACCAAGTCAAGCTAAAATTAAACAGAGTACACAACAATAAATGAAATGGAATTCTCTAAGCTTGGTTACACCTAATTTTCACTTTGTTATTAAGCTGAACACTAAATTGCTAACCTCAGAAAAAAACCCAGAACCCAAACCAACTCATGTCTGAAATAATGTTCACTTTAGAAACTGAGCTTTGTTTCAAAATGACTCTTTACATCTTGGTTTAAAAGAAATGGTGAAATGCATTTTAAAAACCCACAATTTTGGCTTGTGGTTGTTGTTTCTTTGAGATTATATAGACAGTGTACACAGACAAGAAGATAACTTTGAGAAGAGGCACAAATAGAGCCCAGATGAGTTAATGGGAACAAAATCTGACTATGATCTAATGTACACAAACAGTATTTTTATGAAGAGAAGGTTATAAAGAATCAGCTTTTGATGCTATTAAAACCTGTTGCAAATTTCCCATTGATTCCAGTCATCTCAGCGTGTCTGCACATGAAATAAAAAAACATGAAAGCCTGCCTACCGTGAAGACCATACACGCTCATCCGTGCTAATATTGTTTGTCAGGCTCTTAAAGATCAGCAGCCCCTTTCCGAGACTCATTTCCTATCTGCTCGTTAGTGCTTGTTGGCATTTGGAGAAGGGGCGGCTCCATTGTTCCTTCCGCTCGGTGCTGAAGAAAAGTGTGTGCCCAGAAACTTTCCCTGCTTGTTTCTTTTCCCAGCTCCATGGGTTAGTCTAAAAAAAGAGATCACCTTCCTTAAGACCTTTCATTTTCAATACCCCTGTGCGGAGTACTTGCTGTCAGATTAGACTGAGATTAAGAGGAACCTAATTAACACTTTTTACCTTTTTTGTGTGGACTGTCTAAAACCAGCTTTGGGAAAGGGAAAGACACGGTTAACCCACTTGTTGCCAAGATTCCCCCCAAAATTCCTACGAAGTAGTATTTTCCCACCAGTGTGTTTACTTGTTTCATATGCGCAGTTTCTTTGGCTCGAACAAAGTAGCTGATAGATGTTGAAAGGGGAAGCTGTGCAGATCCATTCTTCAGACATGCCCCTTTATAATCAAAGTGTCTAATTTACATATTGCTTTAAAGCTCCCTGTAGTCATGCATCCTGAAGCACAAGGAGATACCTTATTTTGTGATGGAGCGTTGGTTGTGGTCCACATCATCGTAACCTCATGGTACTATCAAATCCTGTCAAAACAACCCAACATTAAAAATCTCAATCTAAACACATTTCTTCAGTCCAACGTATGAGTGTGTCCCGTAGCTTTCCTGCCTTATCGCTGGATTTTCAAATATGTGCATTCTCCCACATCAAAGGCAAAAGGCTGTGCATGCTGTGTTCTTCCTTTTCCCTTTGTGTGAGCTAACAAAGCTTCCAGCTAGTGATGCCTTTCAGTGGCCTAATCCCTTTCTGCTTTCTTGGTTTTATTTGCTAACACCTGGAATATTGTTGGTGGTAGGAGATTACATTACATACCTCTGCGTTTGTGCCCAGTTCGTGATAGTGGGCCGAGTTTTTACCATACGTGGATTTGAGCATTTTGATATAGCAATAGTTGGTAGCTTGAAGAAAGGAGTACCTTCAAAATGATACTTTTGCAGTCAGATTTTTTTTTTGTTATTGTTGTCCTCTAAAGAATTCTCCCTCTCTGCTTTGGATTTTCCTTCTTTGATTTTAAATTAGTAATATCATGCTTTGAGGGAAGACATTCTAAATCTCTCTGACTGCACACAGAGTTCTTAAACAAAAAGCTGCCATATCACCACACAGGCTAATGGCTTTCCCTTCCCCCCTCAGTGGGAAAACAGGAACTTCTGTGTGGGAGGTAAATAGCTGAAATACTCAACAAAGTTTTTGAACAAAGACTGGTAACACCTCTTTATTGTATTTGCACTGTTGTCATTCTAGGGAAGAAAATACTGGGCAGAAGAAAGCCGTGATCCAAATCCGAGCAAGGAGAAAGGGGAAAAGGTGTGGAAGTTGTTTAAGTAAATATAATTTGGCTGGTTGTGTATATTGGGGATGGTAAAATATAAACACAACTACAGGAAAAGGCTTGAGTTTTTCACAAGAACCACTTGGGTGGGAAGAGAGCCTGATGGCAGCATGGAGCATTCACTCAGCCTGTAACCCCTCAGCTCCTTGGCTTTTCTTACCTTACCCAGTGCACTCCTCCTTGAAATTTTGGTGTGTGTGCTGCATCACTGGCTGCTAATAAATGCCAGGTCAGACACAGATAGCCTTCAACAACATTGGCTACTTCACTTTTGGATGTTTGGATGTCGTGGCCACCCTCACTAAACCAGCAGCTGACTGAGGCCCACGTCCTATTGCCTTAAACCATGATGATTTGTGATCTGAATCTTATCTATCTATATCTATCTATCTATATCTATATCTATCTCTATCTATCTATCTATACTACTATTTTGATCTTGTGTTGAGGAGATTGGCCTGAATTTTAGGATAAAATTCTAGCCTGTGCTGGGACTATGGGTATACCTTGCCATAAATGTTTGGGGGTTGTACCAGTTTTCAGTCAAACAACATGATCATCTCCCAGAGGAAGGTGCTGTGCCTGCAGAGGAGATGGAAAGAGAATGTACGGGGAATACCTTTATGCTGTGAGGTGTAATTGCTCTAAATGCTTCTCTTTCAGGCATGGGAGATCCTCTAATCCATAGTAATCCCTGTAGTTTGCAGCAGTTCTGACATCTGTGAACTGTATTGGAAAATCAGATTTGTAGAGAGAAATGGAATTGAGTATGCTTGAAAACCCCAAATCTATTAGCCGTATTGTGCAGACAGTGACGCATGAGTGCCTGCGGTGAAAGCAGCAAAGAAGTACTTGTTCCTGTCCAGTTCTTGACTTTTCTGCGTTCATGTATTACAGGAGGCAAATACAGAAGTTCTGATTTCAGGCTCTTAAACACAGACAGCTGAAAAGGTCTCCACGCCTTACTGTTCACTGCAGCTTGCAGTTTAGCATGTGGTGATACCCCAAAACAGTGATTAATTTACCTCAGCTATGCTGGGCAGTAGAGTGGGGAATTCAGGAGTGGCTTTGTACAATCACCCTTGCAGGGCAGCAGCCTCTGGCAGAAAAGCAGAGCAGACGTCTGAGGAACGTGAAATTGTTTCTGCTAATTTATTTAAATATAAATAAGGCAATGTCTTCAGGCCCTGATTTTTTTTTCATGGTTGGAGCCTTCTTTTTCCCCTTGCATTAGAAAGCTGATATTTGTTGCCAGTTGTTTTGTTCTTTCTTTAAGCAAGGCCCATTGAAACAGTTGGAGAACATTATACCCTGCCTCACACACAAGCATATATACTTAATTTATGACTTTGGTAGTTTGAATTTCAAGTGTCAGATATCCCACGGAGCTTTTTACTTTGTTCTTTTATGCTGCATGCACTACTTGGGTATTTGGTATGGAGAACAGACATGCTGTGGGAAGTCTTTCAGACTTGTGGAGTATTTTTCTTCAAGAACCTTAAAAATAAAGTTATGGAGCAGAGTAACAAGAAGTTCTGTAGAAGTGTGACTGATCTGCAATGTCTTTTTACATGTTTGTCCATTTTTTTTTCCTTCGGTATTAATATTTTCACTTGCATATAGTTCTTCATCTTAAAGTTGCTTTTGGACCCTGAACTCCTCTACAAACATTAATTGTGGGACGGTGGTAGCAACTCTTAAATAAGTCTCTATTAAAAACTTAATTCGGGATTTGCATTGATCTTGAATCCTTCAAAGTAACTTTTTTCCACTACTACCATGGAAAGAAAAAAGAGAAAGGAAGAAAAGGAGTGGTGAGGAAAGGCATAGCTTGTTGACAGAAGCTGTGTTAGCATTCGTGATTATCTGTTATTCAGTTGTGTCTTGTCAACAATTTTAAAATATAGCTGTTTGAGTACAAAGTTATCTTGGGTATATTGGTGACAGATGGAGATTTCAGAAAAGGACGTGCCTGGAAACTGACTTCCGACAAATTCACATGAGTAGTGGGGCTGAGGTTTTTTCACAATAAGAGTAGTAGATATTATGGCAGCTTGTTGAGACAAGATGATTCTTATCATTGCAACTTCTATGCCAAGACGTCGTCTCTTTCCAAAAAGCCTCACGTAGGTTGAAATCTTTATACCATTGCCCACAGGACCAAAATGGTCTTTTCAAACTCTGAAGTCTGTGAGCACAAATGCCTCCAGAAAAGCATGTGCAAATGTTAGAAGAACAGCATGCCTATGAATATTTATGTTGTTAGCGCAAAATGTATTCAGGAAAGAAAACAATTTTACTAGAGAAGAAAAAAGATTTTTCAATGAGGTACTTCTACAACATGTAGATCAGTCTTGGTAAAATCCTTAGTCTTTGCCAAAAAACATGGATAATGGTTCCTGAGGTTGGACTTCTCTATTTGGGACTTGATACAGAAATAATCAAGAGGTACAATAAGCTTCTAAATAGGCAGACGACAACAGATGTGGCTACAGACTTGTTTTATCTTGTCTTTTGTTTCACAGGCCAGGAGAACTGTTTCAGCTTTTGGTGGCTAGAAGATTTTGTCTCTCAGCATGAAAAAAATCTGTGTTGTACAACACCATTTTCTGTAGTGTGCAGCTGGACATTAAAAGATACTTTCATTCTAAAAACTAGATTTATTTTTTTTAATAATGGGTAGGTAATATTTTCTGCGTGTTTAAGTGGGTGTAGAATGCAGCAATGGCCTCTCTTACCAGCTACTCTCTTTCGATTTTTTTTCCATTGCATCATATCTAGCTTTATGACTGAGTTTCTTAACCGCAGGGCAAAATACAAGTTATTCCCAAAGAAGTAATAAGTTTTCTATTTTAATGTAACAGCTATGATTTGTGAAACAATGCTGTGTGTCCGCTAATTATAGGAATCTCTATTTACATGGCTTAACAGGAAGATGGAGATGTAAAAATAGCAACAAAGAGACAGTGACATTATTAATAAAGCAGCTGTATAAAGCATTGTTCTCTTGAAGAACGTAGACACCATTTAAACAAAGTGGACTATATAAATAATCAGTCATAATTCATAAGTAACCATTGTTAGGAACTCTTTTAAAAATAGTTTTCCTTATTAACGCGCAAACAGTGGCAGAATGATTTTCTTTGGTCCATGTAAAATACACATGTCTTCAAACGTGAAAAGTAACTTACACAGATCATTACTATTTATTGTTATTGAGAAGCTGGTGTTTTTCTACGCTCAGGAAGTGTATCCCTTCAGGGGAGATGGGAGAAAGGGAGCTAGCTACAATATTTCTCCCAAAGGAAGAGAGAAGAGGCAAGATGAAGGTAGAAGAATACTTTTTACTTACGTGAGTTTGTTAGAACAGAAGAGCAAACCATTCCTACTGTCATGTTCCATTAAGAAACAATAGTTGTAGTAATAAAGCTAATAATAAATAACCACATTGGGGAGGACCCATTCAGATAGGTGCTTACGACCCTGTATCTTTTAAACTCAGAACCTACTTCTCAGTTTTTCCAGTTTAACTAATAAAAAAAGCAATTATTGACAGTTAGAAATTACTGAAGCTAATAGTCTTTTTTTTCTATGCAAGGGAAATAATTTCCTGAGAATGCACTTCCCAGAAGTATCAAACCAAACATGTATTTGGCATATGCAGCAGGTTGAACTTGCACATTCACAGTTTGTTTGTGTGTTTTATGAAGGAGAAATTGTATTCGGTGCAGAAGGGCTACACCGTGGTCTTTACCTCCAGAGACACATCTCTAGTACTTGACTTGAAAGTCTTCATCCGTTCTCAGAAAAAAATCCTGTATGTTTGTGAACCAGTTGCTACATTTGCAGAAATGAAAGGTGGTATGTTAAGCTCGTCATCTGCCCCACCCAAGAAATGCCCTCCAGAAACCCTAAACTGGGAGGAGACGGACCCTATCCCACAGTTAAGCTGCAGCTGAAACCCTTTATGTCTTGAGAAGAGATAAGAAATTCATCATCAATTGAAATTCTTGTTAACTGTAAGGAAACTTATTCCTTTGGCCAAACCTTGTCTTCAAGTCTCAAAATAAGAATTCAAAAAGCCCACCATTATGGTTTTCCTAATTTTTTAATTGCCTCAAAGAAGCACTGCAAGCCCTTTTAAGTCCTTCCACTAAGTAGCTGATGTTCCTGACTAATACGAGCTCTGAAATCTACCCATAATTTTGTAGTATGAAGATATTTTAAAATTGAAATCAATGAAATCATATAGCACTGTATGAATTCAATGATAGGACTCATCACAAATTAACTCAGTTGTCCTGCTTTGATCTAAAACAGAACCAATTCTTTTCAGTGATTTTACTTTCTATCACAGTCTCTTCTAAGTGACTGTGCTTTCTCAAGTTAACAGAATATTTTTGCAGACAGTATCTGCTTCTAGGAGTGATAATGCCTGATGTTTATAATTACTGCTAGGGACTGGGGTGCAGAAAGGCTCTTGCTTATACTTGTTCCTGTAGTGACCAAGGTCACTGCAAGGTTTTGTGCACTGTGGTAGGATGCTATGAGTAAGAGGGTCACAAGGAAGTAAAAAGTTGCACCTCCAGGGAAGAGCAGACAGGACAGGTCACCCAAAATTGACCAACAAGATACTCCATTCCGTGTACATCATATTCAGTACAAAGTTGAGGGATCACGGGAGTTGAGCCCTCTTCTTCAGTGACCAGTGTCTGAGGAGGACTCTGTCTGTTCTTCTGCCCTTGATCCCGACCCGTGAGTTCCTGAATCCAACTCCTGAAGCTGGTTCCTGCTCACCAGTGAGTCAGGGACATCCCCGCTGCCTGCCTGCCCTGCAGCGTCAGTGGGGATTGTCATCGCAAGGTCAATTCCAATACTGGTTTTGTGTAAGTTTTGTATAGATTTCAATATTTTCTTATTGGGATCATTATTGTTTTTATTAAAGCTGTTGTAGTGTCATGTTTTCCCCATCTGTATATCTCTCTGACTTACTGCCTTTGCCTTTCCCATTTGGGAGGAGGAAAGAGTCAGTAAAGAGCATCTATCATTCATTTAGTGGCTGGCCCAGCCCTAGCTCTTGACATCCATGAATTACCCCTGCATCTCAAGTGAGCCATATATATATTTTTACTTCTCTCCTGCCTGTACAGGAACAGGACTCTACAGAGGACTGACTTGTGACTGTTACTTCTTGAAGAAATCAGCTACTTCTACTCAGCAACAAAATGTATTAATATTTGAATGTTAACTACAAAAACATATTACTGTATACTTTCACCTATGTTGGTGATTTATAACCAGACTTTTGAAAAGAAAAAAATACCTGTCTATAGATTTATTTGCTAGTTTTAAATCTGAAGGTGTTTGTACAGGATCTTCACTTTTTTCCCAGAAAACACCTGCACAAAAGCAATGACTAGGAAACAAGGACATATGTATCCTGCACCATTTGTGTCTCTGACTATTTTACTTTTTAACTGTCTGCTTTAAAATACAAAATCGATAGTAGCGTTAAGTGAAAATTTCCTCAGAAAGTAATTGGAAAGGAAAATAATTTTGTCTTTGGTTCTAATATGCTATTATTTTACATTTTACTTTCTTTGCCACTGAAGAGTGAAGCGTAGCAGGGATTCCGGGAGTAATTCCCTGCTCCGTGATACTGCGGCGTTTGCTGTAGCAGCACCACTTCTTCCAACTCTTCTCAGGAAGCTGTGGAGGCAGCAAATTTGAAGTCATCATTGCAGCACAATAGCAAGGTGTTTCTTTTCGGGAAATGCTAGGTGATGGGAGTAGTCCCTGCAGCAGCCAGGCCTTGCTGAAGTGGAAGGAAAAGGGAGGAGCAGCAGCCGCGTTCCTTTTATTCGCACCCCTCATGATTGCTAGATTAGAGGCCAGGCGGTCCCCTTGTGTTGAGGTCACGTTTAGAGATTAAGCGCTTTGGAGGTCATCACCTTTCAACTGTTTCACCAAGTGCCTTTCTGGAAAGGTGAATAAGTGCATTTTAGGACAGGCTGTTTGTCTTTGGTGGTGTTTTGCACCACCTCTCTTTATTTTTACATTAAATTCTGGCCCTGATGGAGCCATCGATAGCAGTAACCAGTCTGGTCAGCCGCAGCAGGCTCTGGGGCTGGTGGCGGGTCCTACTCCTGACTGACCTGGGTTGGCCTCATTGCACTGTGCTCTTCATAAAGGTACCTTCATCAGATAATAGACCGTCACGGACAAAGATAAAGTTATGGCTTCTGCTGCGGCAATGGAGGTAAAATGATGGGTAGCACTGTGTTGGCAAGGGTGCGTAAGTTAACGTGTGCGTAGTGCACAGTAGCTGGTATAAATATCTCTGTGTGTGCAGATCCTCAGGCAAAACACAAGCGTTAAGTTAGAATTTACAGGAATCAGTAAACAGTAGTGTGCTCCTGAATGCAGCCCTCAAACCTTGGAGCATTTAATGTGGAAAGTGCCCTGGGACAAGGACCAATCTTTATGCTTTGTACACATTTTAATGACATGTTAATGATCAACCACTACCACTGCTCTGCTGAGAAGATGGATTTTTATAATATAATACAAGCCATTTTCTTCACCATTGCTTGAGAATATTCCTCATAATTCTACCTTAATTTTACCTTTATTTACTTTAATTCTGCCTTTATTTACCTTAATTCTACCTTTATTTAAACAGTATATTGATGTGGCATGAACTCATCTCATGCTATTCTATTGACACTTTCACAGCTTCCAGTACTTGGTTGCCAGGGTCTCCTTCAAGAAAGTAGAACTAACTAAACCAGAAGTTAGTTACAAAGGTGGTTGTAATGGATCTAGTCAGTGGTCTGTTTAGTCCAGTAGTCAGTCTCTGATACAGACTGAGGGAGGAGTGTAAGAAGGAGCACATATGGTAGGATCCTTCTCTGCTGGTTTTCTAGCATCTAGCAAACTGCACACTTAGGAATTTCTAGAGCTGAAGGTTGCATCTTGACTATCATATATATAGATACTATATACAGACACAGCTGACCTGTTTTACGGGGTTGTATATGATGTTTTCTGTGGCAATGAATTCTGTAGCTTGGTTATGGTGGATTTTTTCCTTCTTGATATTTTTTAACAGTGCTTCCTTCTGCTTGCTTTTCAACTTTCTGTCTGATAATTTAGCTGCATTCTTCTTCTGTCGCAAGTCCTAATCCAGTCCTTGTTCCTTTCTTTATGCCACCCTCTATTCTGCGGACTTCTATCATATCCTCCCTCAGTCTTCAGTAGAAAATTCAATGCATCTTTTTTCTAACCTTAACTTTCTTTTCTCACAGAAAGCATTCTCTGTGCCTTGCACAATCCAACCTAGTTGTTTCAGAAATGGGAGAGAGGAATGAACAGAACATAGGCATTGTGTGGTTATGCCTTTGCTTTGTAAAGCACTGTGATATGTTCTGCTTCGTGGAGTTTATTATTTTATTCCTTTCCTAACAGTTTCTAATCTTCCATTGCAACATTTTTGATCACATGGAACAAAATTCACAACCTAGGCACAGCCAGAGAGGTGGTATATACCCTTCCCTGGAAACATTGATACCAGGTTGGATGGGGCTTTGAGCAACCTGATTTATTTGAAGATGTCACTGGTCGTTGCAGGGAGGTTGGACTTGTTGATCTTTATTGTCCCTTCCAACCCAAACTATTCTATGATTCTGTTCTTATTTACCAGGTTGGATGGGGCTTTGAGTAACCTGATTTATTTGAAGATGTCCCTGGTCGTTGCAGGGAGGTTGGACTAGTTGATCTTTATTGTCCCTTCCAACCCAAACTATTCTATGATTCTGTTCTTATTTACCCTCTGAATATCCACTACCCTACCTCTAGTTACTTTTTCATAAAAAGCTTCCTGAGAAACTGTAAGAAATAAACTCTTATGTAGCATTTTCTCAGTTTTGATGGGAGGTGAGACAGCCTGTGTTTTCCAGAAAACATTTCTTGATTGGTTTTTTTCATTTAAGCTACCTCCTTTTGGTCTATGTTACTGGTGTTAGCTCTAGTCTCACACATTCCACACATTTTTCTCAGGTGAAATAACATCTAAACATGGTAACATGCTGCTGAGATGTGGTTTCCTTGCTCGCTCCCACCCCCAAGTTATTTTTCTCAGCTGTCACTGCAGTGAGCCCCAGAACCCTATCACAGAAGACTCCTCACACGTGAGTTGTGCTGCAGTTGGTGGAATCAGCAGTGGAGGCCAGAGAAGGAGCACCTTTGATTTTTTCATTTTAGTAGGCAGTAGACTCATTAAGATAACATGAAATTGAGATGTCCTACTGCATTTTGCTGAGGTAGTACTGTCTTTGTGCTTAGGCAGCACTGCAGTATCGCAATACCCGTTCTGATCAGAAAAACACGTTTTTCCGCTTGCATGCCAGCCACTAACTGCCTCCCTCTTTCTGCTCTTCCTGAAGAGACTTTATAGTTTCTTGGGCACTCCTGCAAGCTGACTCTGCCTTTCAGTGTGAAACCTGTTTTAAGTGCAAGCCGGTACCCTTATTTATGCACGCTGCAGCCAATTCAATACATCCTCACTGCATGGCCGATCTGGATAATGAGCATCGTGGTCTGAGCTTCAGGAGCAGCCTTTCTTTACTGATTTGGGTTTGGGGAGGTCCGATCCCTGTTTTCTTGAGGTGAAGGTGCTCTTGGACTCCTTCCTGGGAAACTGGGGTACGTGTGTGAGGACTTGTAATAGGAGTTAGACTAGGAGAGTTCAGTCTTTAGTGAAGACATACTTCTGGAGCACGTTATGGCAGATGCTGTTTCCAGTAGTTTTCTTTCTTTGGTCTGTAGCAAGGGGTGCTCATTTGTGCTGCCACAGAGCCAAGAGCACGGCAGAAAGTTTGAAGATTTGTGGGAAAATTCAATGCCAAAACTGGATGCTTAAAAATAATTTAAAAGGTATTTGGACAATTTTTAAAAATTCCATGAAAGTAGAAGAGACTGAATTTTGCACAGTCCTGTTAGGAATAGAAATGTTTTCAAAGGTAGGAAAGACTTGAGATCTGTAGCTGCTACTTAGTTTGAAACTGAGTTGTACTCTATAAATGACAAAATATGTCATTGCTGCTTCCATTACGACCACTGGCATGTTTCTGCAAGCACTGTGGATTTAAAAAAAATTTTTAAGGAAGGCAAAGCCCTGAAAAGTCTCAGCAGAAACACTAACCTTTATTTGGTGTACAACCTGCAAAACCTTGCAGAATCCCAAGGAATTTTTTCCCTGTGTATATGTAGAGCCTGAGTTCTCTTCTGTGGGACTTGTCTCACCAGAAGACAGTCCAGGGGAATCACGAAGCTGTCCTCCACCACTGAGATCTTAGCAAAATAAATGCTTATGGAGGAAAAGAGGTAGAGGGTGTTGCTGGCAATTACAGGGCGATGGTAGTGATTGGCTGATGTCAGCTGATCATAATGTTTTGTGTTAAAAAAGTGTTTGAGACTGGGCAAGAGAAGCAGTCAGCTAAGGCAACGTGTTGTTTAGATTATTACAGAGTACATTAACATGATCCTTGAAATTTAAGACACTTAAGCAAGGATTTTATATCTCTAAAAAATGTAGCCGAAAGATGTTTTTTGAATTTCTTTGTTACTTAAATTTGAGTCCCTCCAGTTTTAAAAGCTAAGTTTTAAAACATATTTATCACCTGACTAAAGCACACACAAGATTTTGATAATTTGATATTTGATAGATTTATCTAGCACTTGTAGGCTTTTACCTTATCTTCTCCGTGGGCGTTAAAATACAATTTTCTAAATAGTGAGAAAGAGGTTTGTGGTTTGGGATTTTTTTAATTTTGTTTTTGTTTGGTTTTGGTGAGGTTTGCTTTGATTTAGTTTTTAATTAAAACAAATACATGATCCTTATTTCCAGTAGTGTGTGGATAAATCTAAATTTGCTTGCTGTTGTAGCTGGTATGGAAGTGAACCCACTCAGGTTGCTTTATGTAGACAGTAACTTAGCATTACCCTTGTGAAAGTTTTCTGTACATATATGGCTTATTTCCAGCGCTCCTTTTCAATCTGCAGGGGTTTGGCACTGTGTGCAAATTGCCCCTTTGCTGTTTCTCCTGGGTACCTGAAGGCTGTTCGTGTGCCCCTTTCTAGAAGTGATTTTCTAAAAAAGCAGTGATTGTGCTCTCTCTAGTGGCAGAAGGCGGAATTGTTGTATGTTGCTTCGTCGATCGTGTATGAGCGCACAAAAACTCTGATTTAAAGGCATTAATTAAGTGCAGTTGCTGAGGCAGCTCCTGACTTGTGATTTAGTAGTGAAATAATGATGTGCAGTGATTTAGAATGGCCTCTCTTTCTTCTAGGCATAAATCTCCTTTCTTGGGAAGGAGAAGCGAGATGTCTTGCATTTTACTTGCTGGATTCTGTCCATGTTTAGGTGGCCCGAATACAGGAGATGGCTGTTGCTGCAAGTGCACAGCTCTTCGGGTCTCCTCCTGCTAAGATTTCCATCTGTGCCAGTAGCAACTGTGTATAAATCCTACAATACTTATGCATACAGAGAACTGAGATGGTCCTAGGAAGCCTCTCTAGGATAAAGAATAGGAAAAGCTTTAGGCAAATGTGCCATATAGTTGTGTGGGGTTTTTTAGTTTGATGAAGCTAGATGAGCCTTGGGGTTTTTTCCCCCTGTCAGTTCTGCCACAATGAGACTTGGTTTTCCTTTGAGAAGGATGCATAAACATTTTTATCCATGTTGCTGAGTTAACAAATCAACACGAATGCTGCAGAACTTGTAACGCTAGCATCGCTGGAAAGGAGTCACTACATCATGGGCTTTTTAAATACAGTTTTCAAGTATGAAGTACGTTCTGCAGTTTTAAAGCTGCTTCAAAAAGCAAAACTGGAAACGCAGATTCAAACCCACACCTGCTTTTATACCTGCTGACTTGTATCAGCAGCATGAGACAAAATATGTCTCATCATCTAGGCAACAAAGCTTTTTTTTTTTTAAAGTGACTAAATAGTCCAATAATTTTGAAGTACTCTGCACTGTGGAAAAATTATAACACTTATTTAAGGGTTTGAATATGCAATTAAGCATCTAATTTTAAACCTGCACAGTCAATAATATTGGACTTTGTAGCAAAGTTATTTCCTTTTTATGGTATCTGCCAAGTGCTGAAGTATGTATTAGTACATTTGACATATTAACTCATTCTAATAATGGAGGTACCTGATCAAGCAGCAGCCAAATGATCACAGAATAGATGTCTGAGGTGAAATGAGAGACTTGCAGTAAACACGGGGGAACTGCTTGCCTGTAGCATGTACCAATGAGTGAAATCCCTATCTCTCATCCTACCTGAGAAACTGGACCCAGCTGGTGGAGCCCTTAGAGTCTTAGGACTCAGCATCCCCTCTCATCAGCTAACACATGCGTTACTTCCTTTTGTCTTCTTGATGCTTTTTCCTCCCTTCCTCAGAGGCTTTTTTTTGACAGGATTGTAGTAAATTCCAGTAATTCTAAACAAGCAAATTCTGACTTGCTCATAAATTAAAATCAAATGCTTAGCCATTACTAATAGACTCTAGCATGCCTTATTATAACGAGATGCAGGCCTTTCCCGGTCACTCAGTGGAGCTTTCTCCCTTGTCTTTCAGCTGAGGTGCAGCAGTGAGGGTGGCTCTGTGCTGTCTGTGCACGCTGAATTACTGTGGCCACTCCCCAGGTGTTGCAGTTGCTGGTCCTTCCTTCACGGTGTTGCACGCCTGTCACTCACTTGGCATGTCCTGCACACTAGATGCTCTTTGAGGTGTCATTGGAATATAGTCCAGTTATTCCCAGTGGGGAGATATGTTTTCAAATCAGCAGAAGTGGCCCTCCCGGCTGGAGCAGGTGCACAAGTGTCATCCAGTTTGTTCTGATCTGTTGAACAGCAAACATGTAACGTAAGGGACAGTCAGAATATTACGAGACAGGCTTTTAACACTGCAGAAGCTATCTCAGTATTTAACAAGCTCAGAAGACAAGCTAATCATGAAATACTTGTCTAGATGTCTATGTTTATTTGACTCCTTAGATATTTTGTAGATGCTGACAGCCAACGTGAACTTTAAATCAATTTATTACGTATGTTTACATACGCAATAAAGCCATTTGCTGTAGCATTTAACTATACGCTGAGTGAATTGTTGACCATGAGCTGATCTGACCTTTTCAGGTCTGATCAAGAAACCTGAAATATTATTTCAGCCTGTCAGCTCCAGTAATATGCAGTAAGAGTATCTGGATCTAACTGAAAATGTCAGATGTGCTCTAATATGCAACCCATGAAAGTTACGATGCATATGAACCAAGAACTGGTTAAGAATATAAATCTAATGTCCGTGGTGCATCTCAATTGCTTAGATAAATTCTTCTGCCATTGATACAGGCTAGCAAAAAACATTCATTAAAAGCAATTCTTTGGAATACATGTGAGATATACTGCCACTTAAATATTAAAATTATCTTGAAAGAGGAATGACAACACCAGGTTAGAATATTACAAGGAAAACCAGGACTAGTGAGAATACCAGTGCTCTAGTTAACACCTTGCTAGCTTCGTTGTGTGGTAATATAAGATTAGTGGTCTCATGTAACCTCAGAATATTCCTTTTTAATAATTTGCTGCTTGTGAAGTTTTTATTCCTTCCAGAAATAATCCATTCTGTAAGCTGAGATGTCCTTATCAATATTTATGTTGAATTTAGTATTAAGCATTTTTCTTTGTCTTGTGACATTATGAAAATATCTCCTTCTATTTTTAAAAGCTTCCTAAAAAACAACACTGCTGTCAGTAGATTATGGTGTTTAATGATGTTTTCTTTGTTTTCTTTCTCACTGTAGAAGTTTCTACTTGTGGTATTTTACTAGATATTCAGATCTTGAGTAAATCTATGTTTAGCAATTATTTATCAGGCACGAGACCACTTATTCATTGGTATTATTTCCGGATAATGAATTTAAGTTTGGATTAGAGTTGATGGGCATAATGAAGAGCAACTTTGTATCCAAAGGAAACGGTATTTTTTTTAGCTAAACAGTCTATCAAGATTGTTTAATTTTAAAGCAGTTGTTACACTAAAATTGAGTTGGTTTCTAATCATGGGTAGTTCGTGCAATTTGAGGCATTATTAACTGAATTGCTTCTGTTAGTAAAATGATGTTGGAACTAGAATTAAAATGAATTATGGGAAGCATTGCTGAACTGATAACTTCACATTACAGAATAGTTTAAACTACCGTGTTGGTGCTATTTGAACTGTTCTTGTGAGGCAATGCTGCCCTCCCCTGGTACGCTGCAGGAAGTAGGATTTTTTTAGCCCAGTCTGAGGAAATTCGAAGGCTTCCTGTTAAAGAGAAATTGCTGAATTGGTGAAAATGGAAAAATGCTCTTTAAAAAGGCCTTTATGTGCCTCCTCTAATGGCATGGGGGGGAAATAAAAGTGGAACAGACTTTCATGTGGTGCTTTTATGTATGCATGGTGGAGATGTGAACGAAAGGTTCTCACACCCCCTGATCACCTTTCATGGTCCTCCTCTGGACCCGCTCGAGCAGGTCCATTTCATTCTTACGCTGGGGGCCCCAGAGCTGAGCACAAGATTCCAGGTGAGGTGTCACGAGAGCAGAGCAGAGGGGTTTTAAGATATAAAATATCCCTCTATTTTTAATATTAATTTTTTCTAATTGCCGGACAACTTGCAAAAAACGTAACTTTTCTTCCTGAGTCACCTGACTTGACTTCTGGGGTTTTTTTTGCTCCTTGCCCCTCTTAATGCATTGGAGATCACCTAAAGCTAGAGAAATTTGGAGAGACTATGTTAAAATCTCTGATTCGTGTGTTCCTTCATGTCTTAGCTGTTAACAATTTGCCAAATTCAGGATCAGGAGGGAGTTTTCTTCCCCACACTGGTTTGCTTGAGGACTTTGCTTGAGTACGAGGCCTGGTCCATTACTCAGGGTCAGGTCACTTGGGAAATGTTCTAAGAGCTGTGAGATATAATGACATTCCCCACCTGACTTGGTCTGGTCCAGCAGCTGTTACAGTTTCCGTGGCTGTTGATATTTTTCTACTACCTTTTATAATAAGGTTCTAGGAGTTGGTTCGTGTCTATGGTCCCTGCAGTGTGTAACAGTTAAAGGTGAGCTAAATCAACACCAAGACGCCTCATTCTGCCTTTCCCTTTGTGACACCCTGCCACAGCAAAACCAGTTTTGTACGTTGTTCTTCTTTGTTAGATTAGTATTCTGTCAGTGTAGCATCTTAGCAAGTCTTGTCAGATGGTTCTGTGAACGGCAGTGGTGTCGTTCTTTGACCTAGAATGTTTATGAGGTCTAAGACTGTCTAACAATTTTGTTTCTTCTCCATAACTTTTGCAGGTATTGGGGCTGCTGATGTGGACCCTGATTGCTGGAACAGAATACTTTCTGTATCCAGCTTTTGGCTGGGTGATGTTTGTAGCCGTGTTTTACTGGGTTCTCACCATCTTCTTTCTGATCATCTACATGACAATGACCTACACCAGGATCCCCCAAGTGCCATGGACCACGGTGGTAAATACATCCGTTCTTTGTTGTTTCAAGTTTGCTGGTTATGAAGAGAATAATATATTGATGCATTCTACGGGTGTAGTTACCCAACTGTACTTGTGCTTTCTGCAGATTTCCTCCTAATTACTGTGTGGCTATGTACCTGCCGTTTAACCTTCATACTACTAGGACACTTTTCAAACATATTTCCTACGACGTTTCACTGTTTTGTTCAGCAGTTGATGTAGTGACTTGATTTTTAATAATGTGCATGTGACTAATACTTATGCACAGTGGCCTCTCTTCCTCCCTGTAGTGATTATGTCCTGTGAAGAATGAGTCTATTTCTGCCTCTGAGCTAACAGACCTGCTTATATGGCTTAAACAGCAGAAAATCCCTGCTTGAATCCACACCATGAACTGGAAGTGGGACCCTGGCTCTTGAAATATGAGTCTTTCTCTGTTAAAGCAAGAGCAAAGGTGGTTCAGAGGTAGCAATAGTCTTAGAATCCATATATGGCCTACTGTGAAAATGGTGCCAAAAATCAGTATTCTATACATGTAACATAATATGTGCCATGTAATCCTTTGCTTTTAGCTCAAGACTTAAAGTAAGTCAGCAAAACAGTAACGTAAAAACAGAAAAAAAAATCACAGCACTTAAAATTCAAGTCCAGTGTTTGTGGTTTGAACAAACCTGGCTAGCTGTACCTCTCGGTGGTATATTTTTACGTGATTTTCGTAACAGGCTGGTGCTCAGGGTAATAGATCCTAAAAGTCATTGTCACCTCAGGCAACTGGCTGCTTATGACATATCCAAAAATTATTATAAATTTTAATCTTGCATTTATCTGATACAGTGGGTTTGTGTTTGGGGTTTTTTTACTAGCTAAAGATCATTCACTAAAATTCTGTTATTTTTATGATAAAATATATTTGACTTCTGTGTTGCAAACAGCTTATTATCAGCTATATTTTGTACGTGACTAAAATGGAATACTTCTTTCTTTTTGTCTTCCCATTTGCTGCTGTAATAAATAGCCTACTAATAAGAACAACCAGGGTTATGTTCAGATAGCTTCCCTGTTTTCAAGTTGCATGACCAGCAATTACCATTAAGGCTATAACACTGCTATAGAAATGTTAGATTATTTCAATTACAGCAGTAGTATGTCTAGGTACATTTAAAGGTGTGGCGGTGTTTGGTTTAGGGTTTTTTTCCCCATTATGTTAGGTGTAAGTAAAGTACATTCATAGGGGAATCATCTGTGTATCCATTTGGATACAGCTTTAGTCATTACCCTTCTTTCATCAGTTTAACACTGCTATAAGACAACAGCTGCACATAAATGAGTTGTCCCTGATCTATGTGGTAGAGTATTTGTTATGTTTCTTCTTCATACTGAGTGTATTTCTTGCTTTGAGTTCCAAACATATTGTAGATAAAATCACATAAATGTGGGTCCGAAAGTTAGCCTCCTTTTGTAGTAAAGGGCAATATGGATAGAAAATAAATGCAAAATAAATAAAAGATGCTTGCATTACAGCTCTTTCTGCCCTAAGGTGTTAAAAGAGCTGTTAGGAACAGCCTTTGAATTGGACCTCTGCCACTGCTGGCTGGCCAAAGAGAGGAATGTTATGTCTCTTCAGAGAGATGTTGATAATGTCTTCATTCAGGAGAGCATGACACATGCCTTTTTGAGTGAGTGAGTTTATGCCCCCTTTCCCCCTATTCTCCGAAGTATCTGAGTGTCAGTCTCCGCTAGTTATTGCTCTGCCTCCTTAGGCAACAGTTAGCTGAAACTGTGCCTATGGTGTGCTGTATCCAAAATTACGCTGGACTTCTCTGTCATAAATTCACTTTTTGCAGGTTAAGCACATTACCAAATTGCTTAAGATGCAGTTACTTTCACTGCAAATTAACCCAAAGGACGTGCTTCCAAACTGACTCTCCTTAATAGTGCAACTTCTTTGCTGAAACAATCAATGGAAGCTTTTAAAATCTGGTAAACTTGAATTTAAGAAGCAGATGGCAATTTAGCATGAACCATTTGGTTTGAGTAATATATTGGCAGTAAAGGCCCAATCAGCTTGCATTGCATTCCATCTTCCCCAACACTCTTATTTCCCAGAGCAGCACTTCTCAAAAAATATGTGCTTTTTTCCTTCCTACATGACAAGATATTGCAGGGATTTGTAGCTTTCCAGGGTAATTGAGTCTTCTTGGAATGGGCAATCTAAAAATAACAACAACAAATACTCTAGGCAATCAAATTTGGAGTTTGAAAATCTTTACAGAAGATTTACATAAGCTCACCTGAACTTGCCAGTTGTTGGCATCTTATCCTAAAATTGACAGTTTGATGTGAGGAGCTTCCAGACCAACCACTTTGAGCTGTTGATCTGCACTTTGGTGCATGGAGGGAATTGCTGATGTGGCTACAGCTGTTCTTGCTGCTTTCCAAACTTCTCTTTTCTTTAGATTCTTCCAGAGTTGTTGACTAGTTAATTCAGTAGTCAACAATTGGCATATATTCCTAACATCTACTGGGTCACACCATGGAAGTTAGTAAGTTGGAGCCGAACCAGTATGGGAACATTTAGAGGCAACTGGGGCAACAGAGTTAAGGGTTATGATATTTGTGTGGAGTGCAAACACAGGGCCAGAAGCTGAAGGGAGCAGATCATGTAGAACATTAGGACCTGGTTTAAATGGAGTTACTAGTTTCTGCAGGTGTAGCTAGTCACAGGCATTCCACTTAAATGTGGCACCAGTGAACTAAAAGTGTACTTTATGGCCAAATTCATATGCCTTAGACAAGTAGCAGGGTGGAATCTAGGGGGATTTTTATTTTTAAATAAGAATGTATTTCTTATAGCCATGACCAAGTAGGAAGTAAAGGACAAAGTATTAAAATTATATACCTAAAATAAAACTTTTACCTCCTTATCTGTCTTTCATCTTCTTAGACTTCCATTCTCCCGTCCTTTCTTGTTCTTTCTCACATGCAAAACTCAACCATACTGGTTTTGTTTGCTCTCTGTAGTGAGATCAACGTTATTTGCTTTGCTTCTTTCTTAGTAATGAAAATAGGTTGTGCCTTGAGACATTAACTCTTGCCCTTGGAAAAGAAAATGCAGCATCTGCCACGGATGGGTCTTGATGACCCACGTACTCTATTCAGACTGTTCTCCTCCTTGGTTTTATCTATTTGTCTCTCCTATCTAAAACAGGCAGAAGGGAAAGGTACTGAGAGGTGGAAAAATAGGACTGAAAAAAATTACATCCTCTATCTCCTTCAGGAATTGAGAAAAAAAACCCCACATTTTGGAAGCTTTATAAATACTCTTCATATGCCATGAGTTACTGATTCTTAGAGTCTATCTTTATGTAGAACAGAAATGTAATCTAATTTTGTTTTGTTTCATTTATTTTTCATGTGGTGTCATATTCTCACTGCCTAACACTTAGATTGCGAGAATCAAACTATGTCCTTATTTTCACTGTTGGAAAATCATAGCACACCAGCTTTAAGGCTTTTCTGGATTTAGTTTGATGGAAAGAACAGCTTGCCCAAAATAGCCTTTAGTGTTTATGGATCTTCAAAATAAGCAGTTAAAGTTTAATCTGACAGTTGTAACTTGGAAGAAGGTAAAAATAGTTAAGAATCGCATTTCTTGTTTACATTGCATTGTTCATTATATTTTAGAGGAGAGTTTTATAATGTTGGAATAGAAAATGGTAGCAAACGCACATGCACATTAAGTTTGTTGTTTTTTCAACAGGGTCTGTGTTTTAATGGAAGTGCCTTCGTTTTATACCTCATTGCTGCCATTGTAGATGCATCTTCGGTTACCAAAGAACTGGACAGTCACAATTACAACAGCTGGGCAGCTTCTTCGGTGAGTTCATTTTTAAAATCAGTTCTGTGTCCAGTGAAGTTACATCAAAAGAAGGTTTGCTGGAAGTGTGAGTCAAAATGCGTATGTTCTGGAATTTTAAAAGCTGCAGACTGATACAGAAGCTCGCCCGCAAACCCCATAGGTAGCTGTGATTTAGTTTTTGGAGGTGACTAGAAATTCCACCAGATGACGACAGTCACATCAGAAAAAGCTGTAATATTTTTAAGATCCTATGGCTTTTCCCCTCCCCTGCTCCATTTTATCAGTGGACTTCTGGCAGAGGTTACAGCCTGCACATCACACAGATTGTGTGAGCAGCAAGTCACTTGGATAACTTCAAAAGCAGTTTCAACTAATTTGTCTAACTTCGCACACACGTGGATAAGGTGCATTCAGCTTTTGTGGGCTGAGCCATATACACAGCACCTTTGGGAAAGCCCTGAAGTGGTCTTGCTGCTTCTACAGTGATTTTCCTGGTAACAGCCTCAACTTTGTACAGTTTTTCTTCTGAACTGGGTGGGCAATGCCTGAAAAATCATGTAACTTCCCAGTATTTTGAAGCAGATGCAAATCATTAATTAGCCGACATTGCTGTCTTACTACGTAGATTTGGAAATCCAAAGCAGTCAGTCAAAGTGGGTGGAAATCAACTTTTTTTGAACACTTTCTGAGTAGGCAAACACATTCTCTAGTTAAGGGAGTTGTAAAAGAACTTTTTGCATGTTATGGCAACAGTTGTCAAATTCATGGGCATACAGTAATACCAAATTACAGCTACTTTGCTGACTGCTCAGGCTTCTGCAGTTGCCCTCTCTGGGCTATTTGCAAACCCTGTCTTCTGTCTGAAGCCACAAATGGCCATGAACACAGGGACTTGTACCCCTGCTCTTTTTTTGTCCCAGGACTTGGAAAATTATGTCGCTGTCATTTCAGTGGTTTTCAGGGTGTTCTTCCCTTGGCAGTTGGTAACTGTTGATCTGTTGCTCAGCTGCTGCTGTTGACAGGAACTTACCGCTGCAGAAGCTTCCATGCTGATTCAGGTTTTATGCAAAATGCTCAGCGTCTCATGGGATGTTTGCAATCTCTTGTAATACCTCCTAATAATGTTCATCTAATGCGCTGTCTAAATAAACTATTAAATGTTAGGTTCTCTCTTTCTAAACCCATTAAGGGTTTCATGGATAGATGCTTGTGAGAATTTAGCAAATCTTCCATGCCCAGTAGTTGTTCTCTGTTGGAAAGATTTCAGATGGAGATGCTTTTTTTTAATTTATTATTTAAAAAATATTGAAAAAGAAAAATGCTACTATATTCTGATGTAATAATATTTTACATCATCATCTACAGTTTTTAGTGCCAGAGATTAAATTTTCATTAGACAAGACTCACCAAAAGCCCTCTGTGGAGGGCTTAAGTTACTTGCTTGTATGCATGCCTAGTAGAGCCCTCCTCTCAGAGCTGAATTGTCTGCCCACGCCAATGATGGTGTACAAGTAGGAAACACTGGTAGAATCACAAATATTTTTTAGACTAGATGGGACCTCTGAAAGTCATCTGGTCCACCTCTTTCCC
>NW_009718593.1:33008-38488 GCF_000703405.1 Apaloderma vittatum
AAAGCCAGGGTAAGTCTAACCAGAGACTTGAGTTTTGGCTCAAAGCTGACTTGAGTTTTGAGTATGTCCAAGGATGGCTATTCCACGATGCCTCTGAGCCTCTGTTGCCATGCTTGATTATACTCACTGTGATTTTTTTTTTTCCCCTCGTATCTAATTGAAATTTCCCTTCCTGTAACTTCAGTTTCTTCTGTCTTGTCCTATCGTTGCTCACCCCTACAAAAAAAAAATAAAAAAATAGCAGCGTTAATTCTATTTGCGGTGTCATCTTTATTTGGTTTAGTTACCAGCACAAAACATTTTGGTCTTATCTTAAGACCATTTTGAACATTGTGTATTTTGAACTACACGGAGTGATTAACGAGAATTTAACTGCTGGCACTGAACTGGACTTTATCAGCACAGCTGAAATAGTTCACAGCTGTTCCTCGGGTTTCTGTGCACGTCTGCTCCAAGGGCTGCGAAAGCAACATTGCTCACGCTGTGGAGTTTTTGTAGCAACTGATGATAAAAGCAGCAAGTATAGGACGGGTGGGAGTCCGACCTGTCAGATTTGTACTGACATAGTATGATATGGAGATAAGAGCTGAAATTTGCCATGATTTGTCTGCTTTTAGGTCCATATTTCTATGCATAACACAAGCTTGCTTACACAGTGTTAACTATGATGGCCACACAAGTCCAAGGAGGTGGAAGAGTGCCATTTTAATCAGCCTGCTATTCCTCCTTGTTCCCAATCCCATAACTATTTTTTTCTAATAAAAATGACAGTACTCTCAAATACATATGTATTCTTTTTCCTAATATATTTTTTCTCCTCTCTCTGCAGTTCTTTGCCTTCGTGGTTACCTCCTGCTATGCTGGAAATACATATTTTAGCTTTATATCTTGGCGATCACGAACTTTGCAGTAAATATTTTGTTAAAATGAACTCGGTAATATAAAGTATCTTGAGGATTGTACTCTTTTGTCAGAAGCTTGGAAGAGCGATGAGCTCTTTTTAAACATTTCTATTAGAATTGACACAATATATTTTAAAGCTAAGATTAAATGATTATTTATAATACCATCTTCAGAGACATCTAACACTGAATTTGTACCGTACAATAAAATTTTATACTGCTTTTAAAATTAACATGTGTTTTTCTAGTCATTGTATATATGTTACGACTAAACCTTTAATAAATCTTAATTGGACAAGGTGACAATTTTGTAAATGTAACTTTTTAAATGTTATAGGTATACTTTTGATAGTGAATGCTACAAATCAAAATCGAGATTGATACTGTCTCATTATGTACAAAAAGTGACATTGTGCAGAAAAAGACCACCCGAAACGCTAAAAATAAATAAATAATTGTCCCAACTGTGCATGTTTTGTAAATTGGGAGTAGAAGGTCGCCTTTTTAATTTCTTTTTCAGAGTAAAATACATATTCCTAAGAATTTTGATGATCCTGCCAGTTTGCATATTCTGACAGCTTCTCACCACCATGAGAACACTTCTGGAACCTGTTCCTGTAGGTCTGAAGCTCACTGAAGGAATGTTGCACCTGAAACACATGATCTTGACAGGTTTTTCAAATCCAGCAGGCTCCAAGGCATAAGTCTAGACAACAGTCCCTTAATGTTCAGTGTTTAACCTCCTGAGAATATCCCAAAACATCTACTAAAGGTAATATATTTTATTTCTCAGGAGACTGTGTTCTTCTCTTTTCTCCTCAGATTAGGCCATGAATCTGCCCTAGTTAAAAAGCTTCTCAATCCTATTAAATGATATAAATATTAAATCCACAGGAGAATTGTCAAGATGCCAGTGCTAGAAACAAAGAACTTCCTCCCTCCTTTCCTGTCTACTGGCATCTCCTGTGAATTGTTAGTTTAACAAATGAAGTTTTTAATTTGGTGCTCATATTTAAATACCTTTGAGCCTAGCAGAAGTATGACAGAAGATTATGACTTCCAAAACAGATACCTTTGAAAATGACTTTCAAATACAAATTACCATAATTTTTCCAGGAATTTGCGGAGAGCGTAAGGTCGTGATTATGTTGTGATACGATTTAAAGATTTCCTCATTTAAAACCAATGAGAGATCTTTAATACTTGGATTAAGATGATTTGGACTCTCTTCCAGTCTTAAAAAACTTAGTTCTACAATTATATATGGTAGCAGAGAAATCCTGCTGCGTAAATTTCTTTATTTCTCCCTCTAACTAAATGGTGTGTACATACTTACGTGCATGCCCTGCAGCAAAGATTTATCAGCAGCCAGCTAATTCTGTTCTCCTTCACACTCTTTTGTTCTTGATTATCTGTTGGAGTCACAGGATTTCAGTGTAAGGGAAGCCAAGACATTATTTAAAAACCTATACTTGTCTGCAGATTGCATCTAGCCTGTACAATAAAGGTCAGGCTGTCTGCTGCTTGCTAAAATTATCCAGTTGTGAGAAGGAAGAAGGGTTACCAACTATGCATTTTATCTACACAGATAAAACGTGTCATTAAAATCCCGTATGTTCTTTTCCAGTGCTGGAAAAAAAAACCAAAGGCATAAAAATGATCCAGGTGTCAACTGATGAAATGTGACTAGAAATGTAGCCAGAATTAAAATCTCAGCAGTGATTTCTCATTAGTAAAAATGCCTTTGTAGTAATAGAAGTTCTTTCTTAATTGGTATTTGATGTACTGATCTTGAGTCCGAGGAACGTGTTTGCACAAATGTTTCATAATTTTGTGGTAAATGTGACAGTCTGGTCTAAAGTCATAACCCAGATTACATGCATGGATAAGAGGTAGTGAGTAGAGCTAAGAGAGAGTGATATGTTTCATCCAGTTTACCAAAGACTGTCAGTAAAACTGTGCATTACACATCAGAATAAGACCATTAATGAAGGACAAAATGACACTATTACCAGATAAGGAATGATTCTGGCAACATATCTACTACCTCTCTGAGTCTTCAACACTGATCCTCAAGGGAACACATGTGGAACGTCTTCCAAAGGTAAATCTCTGTGAGTTGAGTGCTTAATTCTGAATTTTAAAAATGTATGTACAGGGCAGAAATTTGCTTTATGCTTGGACTTGCTTTTTTTCCACGAACTATAACTTTTCTGCCTTGCTCCTTCCTTTCAGGAAGATAATTATCTTACTTGCTACGCTCTTTCTCATCAGTCTTATTTCTTTGCTGTTCTCCAGGTACTGTCTGTACTTCCAAGTGTTCCAAATATCTAGTTAAAATTGGAGGAATCAGTAGAAGCTGAGAATTCTGAAGTTTGCTTCTCCTGTTTCAGGCCTAAAAGGTATAGGCACCCAAAAGGTTTATCTCTTTCTTCCATCACATTAAATACTGATTTGCAAACTTTAACTTACAGGTTTGTGTATTCTAATATTGATAAAGAACGTAAGCTAGCTGTGGCTTATCATTTAACAAATATAATATTTGTGGCTTCAGGCATTGCTTAGTGTTCGTAAGCTTGAAAGAAACCTTTTTTAAAATAACAGCTGTTAAGTGATGAAATTGTTAGCAAAATTCTTAATACAGATATTCAGAAGAATAAACAAAATGCTAATCAACTTGCAAAATGAAGGTATTTGATATTATAAATAACTTGTTTTGGACAGTCTCTCTGAAAAATCCAAGTCAACCAGGTAAGCATACTTGATGTCAACTTATGGTCATCAAATTTCATTTATTAAGGACTTGTGAGTACCTCTTATCCTCATCATGCATAATGCACTTCAGATGAAATAAATAGCATGAGAACTAATAAAAACTTCAAATTCAGCAGTGGTTTAAAATGACTTTGTGCCAGTGGTTTACAGAAGATGTCTGTATTTCTGAGTAGAAAATATGACGGTTATTCCCCTTGAATTTAAAGGTATTTCTGTTTCACTGGGGTGAGCTCTGATCAGCAGGGCCCCAGTCATATACACACTTTCAGAAGTTAAGAGCTGAAGCTGAAGTGGTGGGTAAGAAAAATATATTCCTTAATAGGAAATACAGAAGTTACGAGTCCTCCACAGGGCTCTCAAGAAACCTATAAATATGTGCATGCTTCTGAACTTGAACTGTAAGGACAAGAAGGAAAAAAAAATAAAAAAAGACAGCAGCTGCTTAAAACACAAAACCAAACCTCTTTCTCAGCAGCTACCCTTCTACTCTTGTGAAGAGTTGCAGCTTTGATATCTAATGAAATGCGATAAAATCTGGTGGGACAGGTAATTTTTTTTTTTATCGCAGCTCCTAGCTGGCTTAAGAGAAGCCCAAAACTATGTACTGCTTAGTTCATTACCGACCATTGCCAACATTGCAAATCCTGCCTTGCTCCTGTAAATTACTTATGCTAGCCCTTTATTTGTGCTGGAGATCATCTGAACTTACTTGTCTTCCCCCCTAAGACAATTTCAGTTGCTGAAGAGCTCTTAAATACTAAATATTAATAGAATGTGCATGCTAACTGCAGAACAGAGCAGCAGCAGATGGGGTTACCACTCTAATCTATACAAAAGCAACACATGCCCAGTTTGGAGGCCTGCCCTTAACGTCACTTGTCAAAAAGCAAAACTAAGTTATTTTTAAACTTGAGGAAATACATAGCTTCCTTTGCTGAGTTTTGTTAGTATCTCTGCATGTTTTCATTCTAACAACGGAACTGAGACATTTGGGTGGTCATTACGGTTTTGCCTGTCACTGCCCATTTAACACAAATGTTTTCTCTGTTATGAGATCATGAATCAGAGGCGGTTGGGTTTTTCTGGTGGAAAAAACGTGTGGGAAGACACTGTACCTCCAGTGAGGAGCATGGAGCAGCCCGCCCCAAGAACATCACCGACAAACTTTGACAGGCCAGTGGTGGCTGGTTCGTTGTGGATCTTCCTCTTCTGGGACACAAGAGTGCACACAGAGGTGTCCCTGCTTGGAAACATCACTCATGGAAGGGACCTCCAAAGGTCATTCAGTCCAACCTCCCTGCAGCGAGCAGGGACATCATTCTGTCCGGTTTCTCAAGCCTGCCCATGGCTGCCTCCAGGGATGGGGCCTCCGCCACCTCTCTGGGCAACTTGCGCCAGTGTTTCACCTCCCTGAAAGTAAAGAACTTGTCTCATCTAAATGTGCCCTGCTCTCGTTTAAAACCATTGCCCCTTGTCCTGTCGCTAGGCGCGCTTGTAAGCAGTCCCTCCCCAGCTCTCCTGTAGCCCCTTCAGGCCCTGGAGGGCTGCTGCGAGGTCTCCCGGGAGCCTCCTCCAGACTAAACACGCCCAGCTCTCGCAGTCTGTCTTCTGGGAGAGTTGCTCCAGCCCTCTGGTCGGTTTTGTGTCCTCCTCTGGACCCGCTCCAACGGGTGGGCTGCTGCGAGGTCTCCCGGGAGCCTCCTCCAGACTAAACACGCCCAGCTCTCGCAGTCTGTCTTCTGGGAGAGTTGCTCCAGCCCTCTGGTCGGTTTTGTGTCCTCCTCTGGACCCGCTCCAACGGGT
>NW_009718594.1:0-695 GCF_000703405.1 Apaloderma vittatum
AGCCTCCTTTCAGGTAGTTGTAGAGGGTGATGAGGCCACCCCTTAGCCTCCTCTTCTCATGGCTAAGCAATCCCAGTACCCCCAGCCGCTGCTCACAAGACGTCCTCTAGACCCCTGCCCAGCTTCGTTGCCCTTCTCTGGATGCACTCCGGGACCTCGATATCTTCCTTACACAATGGTGCCTGAAACTGAATGCAGCACTCAAGCCGTGGCCTCACCAGTGCCAAATACAGGGGCATGATAACTTCTCTACTCCTGCTAGACACGCTTTTCTTGATCCAGGCCAGGATGCCGTTGGCCTTCGTGGTCACCTGGGCACACTGCTGGCTCATGTTCACCCGGCTGTCAATCAGAGTCCCCAGGTCCCTCTCTGCCAGGCAGCTTTCCAGCCACTCCTCCTCCAGCTTGTAGCACTGCTGGGGTTGCTGTGACCTGAGGGCAGGGCCTGGCACTTGGCCTTGTTGAACCTCCTGCAGGCTGAGGTACTGAACTTCTTCTTTGCCTCAGTCTTTAGCAAAAAGACTGGCTATCCTCAGGGTAACTGGGTCTCTGACTTGGTAGACAAGGATGGGGAGCAGAATACCCTCCTGTAATCCAGGAGGAAGTAGTTAGTGAACTGCTGTACCACTTAGATCCCAACAAGTCCATGGATCCAGGTGGGATTCATCCTAGGGTGCTGAGGAAGCTGGTGGCAG
>NW_009718594.1:1185-1540 GCF_000703405.1 Apaloderma vittatum
TACTGGCCCCAGTCCTATTCAACATCTTTATTGATGACCTGGATGAGGCGATTGAGTCTATCCTTAGTAAATTTGCAAATGAC
This sequence comes from Apaloderma vittatum, assembly GCF_000703405.1. NCBI lineage: Eukaryota > Metazoa > Chordata > Aves > Trogoniformes > Trogonidae > Apaloderma > Apaloderma vittatum. The sequence goes on from NW_009718594.1 coordinate 1,269, forward strand.
ACCAAGCTGGGGGGAGTGTCGATCTGCCAGAGGACTGCGGCTGAAGTGCTATGTCCCCTCCTGGTCTCCCCAGCCCCAGAAGGACACTGGTGCTGGGGCTGCGGGCCCAGCCGCAGGCCTTCAGGATGGTGCAGGGTGCCGGGGCATGCGAGGGTGGCCGAGGGAACTGCCTGTGGTCGTGAGGGTGGTGAGAGCCTGGAGCGAGGTGTGGATGCCTCCTCATTTGAAGGAAGGGTTCAACGCTGGGCCGGCTGGGGCTTTGAGCAAGCTGG
>NW_009718595.1:0-15061 GCF_000703405.1 Apaloderma vittatum
CGGGCGAGGAGCCCGTGGTCACCGGGAGGTGCCTCCCGAAGGGCTGTCGCGTTGTTCCCACCTCCGTGCCCTGCGCGGCTGTCTGGAGGCCCTTCTTGTAGAATCATTGTCATAGAGTCATTAAGGTTGGAAAAGACCTCAGAGATCAAGACCAACTGTCAACCCAGCGCTGCAATAAACACTAAACCGTGTCCCGAAGTGCCACGTCTGCACGTGGTTTGAACACCTTTGGGGATAGTGTCACCACCACTGCCCTGGGCAGCCTCTTCCAATGCCCAATGACCCTTTCAGTGAAGCATTTCTTCCCAATATTCAGTCTAAACCTCCTCTGGCACAACTTGCACATTTCCTCTCCTGTTACTTGTTATTTGGGAGACCAACCCCGACCTCACTACAACCTCCTTTCAGGTAGTTGTAGAGAAAAATAAGGTGTCCCCTCAGACTCCTCCAAGGCTAAAGAGCCCCAGTTCTCTCAGTTGTTTTTCATACAATGTGTTCTTTAGACCCTTCACCAGCTTCGTTGCCCTTCTCTGGGCCTGCTCCACCATCTCAATGTCCTTCTTACACCGCGTTACCCAACACTGAACACAGGACTCGAGGGGAGTACAGGGGGACGATCACTTCCCTGCTCCTGCTGGCCACACTATTTTTGACAGAGGCCAGGATGCTGTTGACTTGCACGGCCACCTGGGCACACTGCTGGCTCATGGTCAGCGGCTGCCCACCAGCACCCTCAGGTCCTTTTCTGCCAGGCAGCACTGCTGGAGGTTGTCGCAACCCAAGCGCAGGACACGACCCAGGGCCTTGTTGAATCTCATACAATTGACCTTGGCCCATCGATCCAGCCTGTCCAGACCCATTCATCCAGGAGATGAACGCTCCCGCTCAGTTTGGTGTCATTTGCAGTGCCGGCACTCACAGGGGGGGCTGGTGCTGCTGCCCCTGGGGCCCTGCTGGCCTCAAAGCCACCGGTCTTTGCCCTGCCGAGCTGCCCTGAACGCGGCAGCAGTAGTTCGCTTGCCCTCAGTGTGGTCAGCCTGCAGTCAGTGCTTTGTCCGTGGGAAGGTAAGTCTGCACCTCAGCTATCTCAAACAGTTATTTTACCCTTGGACTGTGGGGTATCTGGTAGTCTGTGCCTCTTCAGGTGGCAACCCCACATGGAGCAGTGTGGGTGGTGTTAGGTGATCCTTGCGGCAGGAGTCTCCTCCAGGCCAGTGCTGGGGAAAAAAGATGTTACAGCCATCTTGATTGAATGGGCATGGCAGTAGCATTAATTTAGCCCCTGAACTTTCTCTGAGAGTACATATTTCTGTCTCTAGAAAAGCATTATGTGCAGCAGAGACCAGTGCTCTTTTACTCCCACTGAGGTGGTGTGAGGCTCAGAGGAAGGCTGGGTTGGACCCTGGGGCTGCTATTCGAGTTGGACTCAAAGTACCTGCAGAAGCCTTAGCCCAAACCGATTTTCTGTGACCGAAACTGCACACCTCTGCTATTTTCCCCTCTTAAACACCATGTCCCTACGCTCCCCTTTCTCCATTTTGCATTAGGTCCCTTTGCCTCTGCTGAGTACTCTGCTGAGTCTGTTCACCAGTAGCGTTCTTTTTGTCAGCTCAGTTCTAGCTTACTTTATTTTTTTCCCTCTAATCCAACCCTTCTGGAAAGAGCTGAAGCCTATATATAGCCTATAAAATACTTAAGTGAGGCAGATGGAAAATCAGGTCTTTTCTCTCTCAGCCATTAAATTACTGAATCATTCTCTGTATCTTTCTCAGATCCAATGGTGAATTAATTATCCCCTAAGTTTAGAAGAGTTACAGCGGAAAGAACTGAGAATAGTGCACATCAAGTTAATTAGTAGTTAACACCTAACATGGGAGAATGTTTTTAGATCTCCCTCAAATAAAGGAGGGAGTTAAGGTTTGCCCATAGGCTGGGACAGCGTCCAGGCCAGTGAGTTACTGGGTATGAAGTTGCAAAGTGAGGATGTGGTATTGATGCATAATTCCAAGAGATCATTTAGAGTCCTACTTGAAGGCAGGCAATAAGGTTTAAAACTAAAAAAACGGAACGGCGCAATGAAGTTGAGCTCCAGCTGTTGTACCTGCAGTGCCTAAATCCAAAGACTTCCTGCACCAGAAGGAGTGTAAACCAAAACGTTACTGTAGCCTAATATTAGCTGTACTTGGCTAGGGACACAATTACCGGGCAAAATAGTCCTGGTTCCTTAAACATAACATTAAACGGGACTGACTTCTAGCTGTATACTTTACATACAAGCATATAATAGTTTTCTTTTTCTAGCCCAAAGTGGTTTTGATTATTGGTTCTTTTGTAGAGAAGACCAGCTTCAGCTAGAACGGCAGTGAATACCTCTGCTCCTTGCTGTCATCCCAGGGCTCTGAGGGACAGAATGCTTTTCAGAAAGGCAAAAGCTGTGGGTTGGAATACCCTGAGAGAGAAAAGGAGATGAACTTGCCTTTCATATGCTAGGTTAGCAGCAGCACTGCTATTCTAGAAGAAAATAGTTGCTTTTGTATGTTGTGACAAACTTGATCTGTAAATTACAAGTAGCCTGAAACTCCCTACCATATTGCCGGAAGTATGAAATAGCTTTGAGTGTTCAGTTTAATTTAATGTGCATCAGTTTCTCTGACTCTAAAAATACTTACCCTGAAAAGTAGCTATTGATCCAGTTCCCGTTCTTTTAAAAAACCTACATGAGTGCAGAGTAAGCGTATTGTTTGGTGTGTGCTTTGGCCCTTAGTGCCTGATTGTTCTGATTGGGTCTAACTCGCGCTTTGTGTGTGTGCTTGGGGGGATTGATGTAGGATATCCTCTTCTACCAGTTCGGCAGGAAGATGCGCTTCTTGAGTTCAGCTCCAAAAATTACCCTTTCCTTGGAAGTACTTATCCATGCTTCTGTAACGTAGTAGAAATATGAAATCACCTGCCCTACTATGGGGCTGAGGCAAATAGGTTATTAATATTTTAATAGGTAGTGCTTTGAAAACAGCATGCTGTAAATGCATTATTTCAGTATTTCACTGAGAGCTCAAATGAGTCTCAGGAAGACTAAAAATGTATGCCTCTGTGCCTTTGCTGCTTTTTCTAGATCCTAAAGAGAAGCAGTGTTGCAGATGCGAAATTATTGCCTGAAGCGTTTTTTCAGAGGGGAAAAAGAAGCAAGAAAATGTGTCTTTCAGGTTACAGTGTGATTTATAGAATGAGTTAAGGTCTGCTGTGAAATACAGTGCAAAAAGGCCAGAGATGTCACAACCCAAGGCTCCTTCAGGAGGAGGAGATACATGGTTGTCGCGCTGAGCCTGTCAGCTTGGTGCCCTTTGCTTCACCTTTCATTAAGCCTTGCTGAGCACAGCCTATACAACCCAGTTTTGGAATTATTTAAGTACGTGTTCACGTGTTTTAAGACCTGTATCTTCAAAATCAAGTGAATTTCTTGTGGCTGAATGAATTCTTCTTAAAGTAATTTTAATACTGGAGTTCTGCAATTTCCAGTGCTAGAGATTGTCTTGTGTTCAGTAAAAACACAGCTGTACCAAGCATGAAAAAGACCTATCCACAGCTGTCACTCCACTGTTTTGCAGGGATACCTGTAGATAACTTGTGAAGTTCCTGTTTTTTTATAATCTGATAGCTGAAATTCACAGAATATAATCTTCCTGGCTGAAATTCACTGACTCTAGACACCTGTGTTATTTAGAAATCACCCCATAAACCAGCTTTAAATAGTATTTGCTAATCAGGACAGTATTAGCATAAATTTGACTTAATGGAGGAGAATGTATCAGGTGCAAAGTTATTAACTGGATGAAAACCAGGTGTTAAAATAGCTGTATTTTTCTAATGCCTCTTCCTCAAAGTCCAGAAATAAACAGGGTTCCAGTTGGAGTTATTGAGTTTGAGCATTCCAGATTCATACGAAACCTTGGTGCTTCAAGTGTTTTCATGCCCTTAAGAAATAAAGAGTATGTACATATATAAATTCTTGGGAAGTGGACATGTCAATAATGTTTCTGAAACTCAGTTCTCTGAGTCAGCTCTCCAGGCTGTGGAGCCTGGGAATCGACAGGGTCAGGTAATCATAGAATCAGAATGGTTAAGGTTGGAAAGGACCTTGAAGATCATCTAGTTCCAACCTCTCTGCTGTAGGCAGAGACAACTCACTTCTGCTAGAGCAGGTTGCTCACAGCCCCATCGAGCCTGGCCTTGGACACTTCCAGGGATGGGGCATCCACAACTTCCTTGGGCAACCTGTTCAAGTGCTTTACCACTCTCATGGTGAAGAGTTTCTTCCTGATATCTAAATCTACCCTCTTGCAGTTTCAGGCCATTGCCCCTTGTCCTGTCACTACAGGCCCTTTTAAAAAGCCCTTCTCCAGCTCTCCTGTAGGCCCCCTTCATGTGTTGGAAAGCCTCTTGTAGGTCACCCTGGAGCCTTCTCTAAGCGGAATAACCCCAGTTCCCTCAGCCTGTCCTCATAGCAGAGGTGCTCCAGCCCTCTCATCTTCTTCATGGCCCTCCTCTGGACCTGCTCCAGCAAATCTATGTCTGTTTTGTACTGTGGACTCCAGAACTGGATGCATTACTCCAGGTGGAGCCTGCAGAGAATGGCAGAACGTGAAAAATCAACCTTAACCGCCATTTTTGGGCTAACACTTCGGATGGAATTTCTATCAGAGGCTTAAGAAAATCTCGAGCTATGGAGCCAGTCACCCTGTCTACCCTTCATAGGCAGTAGAGAGCAACAGACTTTCCTGGAGGTGGTTTGTCTTCTCAGACAGGTGTCTGGCTGGGCTGAGCTGAATTACGGTCTGGAAGGGCCTGTGTCAGAAGGAGGTGAATCACTTTCTGCATCGTTTGTGTCTCCTCATTGGCTATAAAGGGTCAAGAGGGTGACCGTCTTGTACCTGAGTGTACAAAAGGTAGACATCTAAGATGTGAATCCTCAGCATTATTTTTAATTAGTGAGACTTTTTCAGCAATGTACTTTGTGTAGAAAAATTCCTGCCTGGCTCCAGTTGTGATACCCTCAAAAAAAAAAAAAAAAAAGAGAGAGGGCGTGAGGAATCCATAGCAAGTTCATGTTACCTGAGATAGCATCTGTGTCAGGGAATTTACAACTATACCAAAGGTTTCCTCATGTTTTTCTTCCTTGCCTAAAAAAGAAGAATACAGCCCCACAAACAAATTTGACAAAGTGTTCAAAACCACAGTGTTTTTACAAAAAAAACCCCCACCAACAAACCCTAAAAACTTTGTAAATCAGGAAGTTTAGAGGAAGGTTTCAAAGCTTAAATTTATTCTGCTTTCATAAATCTTTTTAATGTCAATACAGAAACTATATGTATATTTGAACATTATACTTTCATTTATGCTTTGGAAAACTTAAACTATACCGTGTATTGATGCTATGAAAGAATCCTTACGTGATGCAAAAGTTGTTAGGGACAAGCCTGTCGAAACCATAGTTGAAAATACCATGTACATAGGAGTTAACAAGATTGTATCTTGTCAGCCCCAAAATGGGTATTACATGTTTGACAGCCTTGTAGGATCGCTGCCATTGGAAGTCTGATCGATAACCGCTGTGGGCTTGCGCTGGGAGCGGCAGGAATCATGTATTTTTTCAGTTTGAGCACTTACTGCCTGGCTGGTGAAGCAAACAGTTACAGTGTCACTCCCAAGATGGTTAAAAAGTATAAAAGGAGCCAGATTTACAGGTGAGGCTGCATTTTCAATGACTTCTCATTTCTGTACAGCAGCTACATTGGAGTAAATTTTCTTCTAGTTTCTTGCTTCTTCCTTGGTTTCCCAGCAAAGACTGAGCACCTGGTGTAAGGTAAATTATCCCAGATACTGCTGTCTGGGTTCTATAGGTGATGAGCATTTGAAATACACTGAAATCAAAAGATTGTGGTGTGTTTGCCCTCCTGAAAATTAAGACAGAAATCCTTAAAACTCAAAAGAGATCTCCATCTTCTGTGAAGTAGCATCATCTAATGACATGCCAGCACATGATGACGCTTCAGCAGCAGTCTTATTTTCTTGAGAATTATTAGTAAATCTGCATTGTAATGGTAAATACAAATGAGAAGCTATGAGTTAACTATAAATTAAATAGAAGGATGCAAATGACTAAATACATTTCCATGAGCTTTGCTGTCAGTCATAATTGTGTAAGCTCAGAAAAAAATGCCAAAACCATACTGTAGAGCTAATATGGATATATACAGTTATGTGTTACATGACTGTGTATTTGGCCACTGTATTCTAGTGTGGATTATAGCGCAGGGTTTTGTAGGTGTAAATTATAAGGAAATGGAAGCTCTATATGGTTCTGATGGAAGCATGAAAGAGAGGTCTTAAACACTAAATGCTTTGCACTTTCTGAGCTCACAGCGTATTTTGAGCTATTTAAGGCTCTGTGTATGTTTCAGTCTGAGTCTTTTCAATTCAATTTATCTCAGAGATTGGGCTTTGTGAACAGAGAGACTGCGGGATGGAACTTTATGAGTCATGCATTTGGCTCACTCAGGCTTTGAGGGTAAGAATACCAGCCTTAGGTATCAGTAGTCCTTGACATTTGGCCAAGAAGCGGAGCAATATTCAGATGTAAAATCAGCTGCAAAATCAGAAATATGGAAGATTGCGGAGAAATATGAAAAGAAAATACAAAGCTGGACAGCTGAGGTCTGTTGTCATTCCTGTTTCCTGTGCTACTTGGGCAAACGGTAGTCTTTGAAACTTAAAAACATTTTGCTGACTGGGTAATCAACAGGATACACACTAAAGCTAGGGCAGTTTTTGATCTTGGCTTCACGTGGAACGAATCTTAATTTTAGTTCTTCAACAATAGGTACTGTGATTCATGTAGCCCATTTTTTCACCTCAACGAAATCAGGAACTTGCTGAGAGTGCAGGTGAAAGATGAGCTGATGAATTGCAAGCTTCAGACTGTTGCAGACAAAAGAGAATCTATATATATATAGCTTTTGAGATGTTTTTTCCTCGGTAACAGTACGTTTTTCTCTCTCTTTTCTGTAGTACTGTTTGAACGCTAGGTGCAAATAAATCCCTGTGCATCTTTTCAATGCCCCTTATGATGAGGAGCAATTAATAATTACATGTTAAATTTTACCTGCCCGAAAGTCTGCAGTGGTCCTGCCAATGCCACCTATTTTTGTCTTAGTAGAATCTTCCTCAGAGATGTGGAAATGTTGAGAAGAAACATTTAAAATACTTTCCTTTTACTTTTTCTCCTTTGAGATAATTTCATACTGGGTGAGACTGAGGGGGTGGGGTCATAGCAAATCATACTGGCTTCTGAGATTCTCTGAAGTCCAGAGATGCTGGAGAAGGATCATTTCTACTTCAAAAGCTGGATATTTTTAGTGAGCAGGGAGTCTTTTATCAATGAAAGAATGACCATAGCACTCACAAGCTGAGCCTGTATCTGCAGGAAAACATGTTTCTCCTCAGCAACTGGATACTCAAGAAAAGGGAAAAGTGATTTGCTGTAAAAAAAGAAAAAATAATCTCTTCCTTCAGCCCTTCTGTGACTGATCACTTGAGGAGAAACATGCTTGGATGTGTTCACAGGGCAGCAGCTACGTCCAGCAGCTAAAAACCCCCTTTTGGGTGGCTGCTGCTCAAAGAATGAAGTTGGTGATGGCTGCTGCAATGTTTTCCTTGTTTTCTGTACAAAACGTCCGGATGTACTGCACAGGAACTGTAATGTCAGGAGAATATGAGCTCTGACTCCAAGAATTTGCAGCTCTTGGAAGAGCTGCATGTCCCTACGCAATGTGTATGAGAGCACAGGATCTCTCTGGACAGGCATCCAACTCGCTGGGATTCACTCCAGCTTGCTAGCTTCCTTCAGCTTTTTCCTGCCTCACTTTAGGCTGGCTCTGAAATTTGCTCCAGATCAGCTCGGATCAGGTTTTCACACACTGGGGAGGTTTTTGTGGAAACCCCCTTGTAACTCTCTTGCTTTTCAACAGGGTTTTTTCTCTCTGTACAGAATCCATGTTGGTCCTTTGCCCCGTTGTGCTGTATAGCGCTAGTTACTCCTTACCTGGCACGTTCGTCTTTACGGACATGGACCCAAATGTATATGTCATGTAGTAAAAAAGAAAAATTGACATTGCAGTGTCTGTGCTTTTATTACTACAGAATCTCTGTCATCACAGTCCTGCTCACAATAGAAGTACAGTAAAGCAACAGGGATTTTCTAAAAGCAGTACTATTTTGATTGTTTAAAAATAGACTTCTATCTCTAGAAAGTAGATTGAATTTTCTCTTCTATGGCTTAATGATTTGCTGTTATGACAGACTTAATCAATCCAATGATTCCATGTTCAGTGTCCTGGCAAATATTATCAGCCCTGGAGTGGTTTCTTGCCCCACAAAGGCACGTTGTTTCTGTGTTTATTTCATTCTGGTGTTTGTTTTGGAAACCATATTTCTCTTTCTTGAAAAAAAGTGTACTGTTCCGAGGCCATGTGTTTAATTTACTGAATATGAAATGATCTTTTTAATTTAGGAAGCGGAAGGGGAAGGTTATAGAACAAAAAGACCAGCTAGGTAACAGGTGCAAAAGTTAGAGAAAGGAAAAGATTGAGCATGTAAAAGTCCCAGGGCATATTTAATGAAAGTTTGTAGTAATGAAAGACTCCAAGACACTTCCCATGTCTCATTTCTATTAATGATCTACACAGTGTCTGTTTGTCTGACTGCAAGATCAAGATCTACTTTCCATAACTCATTTCTTACTTCTGAATCTTCATTTTGTATTCTTTAATGTCACTTGTCTGCCAGATTATTCTAGGGCCTTTGAAGCGCAGAAAGATTTTCAGGCTTTACTCCCATGCAGATTCCAGTATGCGCTGCCAGTCTTCGGGGGAGGGATTTGTCTCCTGAAAAATATGAAACATGTTACTGAGTACTATGAAATAGTGAATAAAAAAGAAAGCAGAGAGATTCTAGACTAAAAAAAAAAAACAAATAAAAAAAGTGTATCTTATATGTGATATTGATTCTACTAAAGAAGATCATTATTTCACAAGCACTGCTTTTTAAAAAAATGTCAGTACGTGATTCTGTGAAGACAAGAATAAGTGCACGGAGCAGAACTGACTGTTTCTGAGCCTCAGAAAGTGCAGAGCCTGCCCTGTGGAGTGGCATGTGCCTTCCCTGTTGTAGAAAAGGCAAGAAAAACTTTAAGTCATGCTGTAACAACTGCGGCTTCATGCCAGTAGCTTTAGTACATTGCTAAACCGTGCTCACGTTCTTGAAGGCGGTGCAGAAGGAGCCTTTTTTAAGTGGACCAGTTGCAGGAACGCCCTGAAACATTCAGATTGTTGAAATAAGGTGTCCAATGCAACACTTGAATACTTTGTATGTCAAGATGATTTAGACTCCAAGCTCTGTTTAAATGCTGTTGTGTTAATACATTTAATAATAGTCTAGTGCTAGGCGGGGCATAATTACGTGCTCTCTAAAGGATAATTTGTAACGAGCGATGTCTTTACAACTCTGATGATGTGACATCCCTGAATGGAATCTGCAGTTTAAATGACACACCTGAAGTCAGCCATTATGTATTCTTACTATCAGGTCGTCTGATAAGAATCGGCTTTAATACCAAGACATAGAACATTCATGCCCATGGCAGCTCTTTAATGCCAGGTAAGACTTCTGGTATTCTTTTTATTATGAAGTACAAATGGTCAACCTTAGCAGAAGGCTTTTAACACGTGAATTAACAATAGTTCAGCTTAAAATAAAATAGTTGCGTACTTCTAAGTGACATCAATTAATTTAAATTTATAGTTCTGAAAAATCTGAGATGTTACCTAAACACAACAGTTCTTAAATCCTTATAATCATGCATGTCACCCATTTGACACACTCTTCAGTAGAAATCCTCATCAAAGTGCTAAGCTGCACAGCTGAACCCCTTCAATTCACTCAGGGGAGACTTATGGTGATAGTATGACTTTTAACCAACAGAAGAATGCAAAACAAAAATAGATTAATATTGCATCTGATGGAAGGTTGTTGTTGGACAGGTGTCTTTCTCTGCTATTTCCATGGGAGAAGGTGTTTTCTAGTTTCATTAGGCCTGAATGTTAATAAATATTTAGTTTAATTTCTAGTTTAGGGCTGTTTTCCATGAAATCTCTCAAGATCAGCAGTGGGTTTTTCCATCTCCCTGATGATTCTGAAGTCCCCTGTAGGTCAAAACACTGCAAGCAATTCCCAGCTTCCTCTGGTTTCAGCTGAATCTCACTGCCCGTGCCTCAGATAAACAAAGAGCAAATTTCCTTCGGTGTCACAACACTATTGAAATTTATCTGTGTCAGTATTATACACATTTCTTACATTCTCTGTGGCTTTCTCTCTTTGCATTTCAGTAGTTAAAGACAAGGCTTCATGTCCTTCAAGCTGCAATGTTGAGAGACATGACAAGCTAACTAAGCTCTTTAAGTGGCTCTCTAATTTCAGGGTGGTTTGCATGATATTGACGGTGTAATTTAAAACTACAATTCTGAGCTTTGTCATCTTTTTTTTTTTTTTGTAGCACACATTTCCATAACCTACTTGTATCATATGAAAGGCAAGAAAAAAATGATTTCCTACGGCTTTTTTTGGAATGAAAATTTAACTTAGCAATTGCATCAGCCTCACTTCTGCACCACACAATATTGTAATCAGGCAGATTTGTTAACGCATGTAATGTGAGTTTTCTTGTACTTTCCCGGGATGTGTCTGGTGGTTGTATTGAGAGAGAACATTTTTGCCTGGATGAAATGGGTCTAATCCAATACAGGTAGACTCAAGTCTGGTTTTGGCCAAGACACTCCACCTCCCAATTTAATAGATGAAAATAATGTACTGGCCACCTTTAAAGTGATATCAGGTTTATAGAAGTAAGTGCTGCTAAAGAACATTTTATTTTCAGGTGAAGGTGTTTGCCTCGTGCTCATTTGTTCTTTCTATAGTATTTATCTGCTCTGTATTTATTTTTAGAAGATGGCATGGATTTTGAGGTTCAAGGAAAGACTTGTTTCCTGCCCTCAAGAGCAGCTGTCGCACTTTGTTGACCCTTTACCGCATCAAGTTGTTTCGAATACAGGAGAATTTCTGGCATGACTCATCCTCGAATCGCAGCTGCCAAGAATATGCATTAGGGAAGAAGAATTGAAAGGTTAGCACGTTTTCCCATTTCTGATCCCAGTTCTGGCTGAGACTGAAATACCCCATGTTTCTTAGATTCCCTATCTCTTAAGCTGAAGACGAGTACTCTCAACGTACCTAATCCACAAACCAGTTTGGGGAACTAGAAAACAGCCTGATGCATATTTTCAGATTTCTTTGTCTATGAGAAATACTATAAGAGCTGCCAGTATGAGAAATAGCAGATGACAGAAAAATGCTACTGCTGCCTGAGGATGTGTGGACAGTTTGGCCACCCCAGGCAGGGGATCTCCAGCAAGAGTCTTGGCAAGTCCCCAGTGCTTGGAGGTAAATGCCTGGGAGGAAGCTGCAGGACCTCGAACTACAGCCCCAGCCTGCTTGCAGACAGCAACCATAGAACCATAGAATGGCCTAGGTTGGAAAGGACGTTAGAGATCATCTAATCCAACCTCCCTGTCATGGAGAGGGACGCCTCTCACCTACATCAGGCTACTCAAGGCCTCATCCAACCTGGTCTTGAACACCTCCAGGGAGGGGGCAGCTACACCTCTGGACAATTTATTCCAGAGTCTTGCCACCCTCGTACTGAAGAATTTTTTCCTAAGATCCAATCTAAATCTATTCTCCTTCAACTTAAACCCATTTCCCCTTGTCCTGTCAGTGGACACTTTTGTAAAAAGTCCCCAGCCTTCCTGTTGGTTCCCTTCAGGTATTTGAAAGCAATCCTTCATGAAATTTCAGAAGTTCTTGCCCCTCAGAAAACCAGACTGTAGAGCCTGCAGAGCTGTTTTCCATAGTTGGTGAGTACTGTCTGGGCTTGAAAATACATGCACTGGATGTTCTACATGCCTCACTTTAGCTCCGGGCCTTATATATGGCGAGGTACAGCCTTTTGGTTTAGTCCTAAAACTACCATTTTCTGTCTGTGGTCAGAAAGAGGGTTGTATTTTCTGCTATGGTAAAGCCCCTTTTTAGTAAATTGAAAGTAGAGAACACTTTGTTTAGAAGTATTTCTACTTTTATTAATATAAATGTAGATAAAGGAAAACACTTTAAATAGATTAAGTCTCTATGGTTGATAGGATTTGAAGCTCTGCTATTAGTGAGAGATTGTTGTGAGGAGTCCTACTCTTTTCCTTAAAATTTTTGAAAATATACAACTTCCATAGATGCAATTTGTTTAAATTGTACTTCTACCATAAACACTGTGATAAGACAAAATATTGGCTGTTACTAGAAGAGCAAAGAACTTGATAGTAAATTGAAATCAGGAAGAAATGGCATTGCCTCTCCTTCAGCTAAACCAATTTTAATGTTAATGAAACCCTGACCTTAAAAAGAAATCTCCAGGAAGGGTAAAAACTGAGTAAAAAAAATATGGAGCATTACAAAAAAAGAACCACTTTCAAGTGGTTAAAAAAGCTTAAGGTGTTGCACAAGCACTGATGAGATTCCTCTTTCCGAGAATAAGTTTTATTCGGGTCACATGCAGACAAACTTGCTGTGAGGAAGCCACGTAAAAACTGACAAAGCAACCACACACTCCAGACAGTCTGGATGTGACACATATGGTTTAGTGTGTTAATAGCAGGGATTTAGCTGATGTTTCCAGGAGGTCACTTGTCCAAGGACAGTGTGTGTTTGTTTTCACCTCAGTTGAACTGATAGATGCAGCTTATCAGTCTTCTCCCGTCTCTCTCCTCCTCTGTGGCCTTTAGTGGACTCCAGTTATGCAGCTTTTTCTGACACGTGCCCTTGTGCAGTATGAAATAGCCTGCAGAGGTTGACTGCTAGGGAATCTGAGAAACAGACTCTTTTCATCACAAACAGGTTGACCTTGGCCTGGCTGAAGACTGTTACCCCAGATTTTTGTCCAGATGTCTCCAGTTGTGCAAACTGTTGTTGATGTTATGTGTCCTCCTGGCCAGGATGCTTGTGTTCATCATTGATTCCCTTCATGTATTTTAGCTTACACTCTGTTGTATGAGCAACGAAAATAATCCTTTCTTCTTGCTATAACAGATTAGATCAATAGTTTGTCCAAAATTCTGCTGATACCTGTTTCTTCTTCTTAGAGAACAGACACATGTAACAATGAACTCACAGCATTAGTGCCAGCAGCCTGTGGAGCAGAACACCAGCTCAGCGTTTAGTCTTTGCTCTGACACGTTCGCAGGCTGCACACAGTGTCCATGGGGGTTTTGCCCTTAAAAATACCTGTTTGGTATCCAAGAGTATTAATACCTGTACACTTCTTTAGAGAGGTAAGCTATGTGAACATACCACATTTTAGTTGATTCTTACTCAAGAAGTATGTAAGGGATATGGGTATAAATATATTACCAGAGAATTTTTTCATTTCTGCTGCCCTTACAGACTCTAATTTCTTACTCCATTCAGTAGCTGACATTCCCCACCATCAGCCAACTATAATAAATTCATCCATACACACAACCTTCATTGTTCTTGCGCTCTTCCTTGTTTTTCTTGTTCTTAAACACACTGCAGCCATGACTGACGTGGTTTAGTTCATATGACGCAGCCCTTTGAGCACTGTTGACCATAAACTCAGAGAACTTTGATTACAGAGCATTAGGCTCTACATATTTTCCAAATTCTTCCCATTGTTTACTGATGATGCAAAGGAAGGACTTTGTGCCAGTTCTGTGACCGTTGCCAAACAGCAACAAAGCCTACAAGTAGAAGAACGAACACCTTGAGGTACAGAAGCTGCATGAGCCTCAGGTGGATGAGAACAGTAAGAAATATGGGCCATGTGTGGCCAGGAATTGTTTTTTAACGTCAGGGATGTGGCAAACTGTGTGTACCTGGGGAGAAACCAAGAATGACGTAGTCCTCCAACCTCTTGTAAATTTTGAAAACAGAACTAAGCAAAAAGCTGATATACTCAGATCTCTCCACTGAGAATTATAACTGCATCTGACAGCATTTCGAATTTTCTTCTCCCATTACTCTAAAACTGTAATGATCTTGTTAGAAATGAGAAATACCCAACTCGCGTTCTTGTGGCTTCAGTTGAGTATTTGCAGTGAGGAAAAAAATAATCTTTATTCACATTGGATCAAGTCTCACATACATTAAGAGTCAGTAGAAATGTTAGTTGATCAGGTTTCTAGCATCTTAAATTTGTTTTTTATATTACTTTCTTTAATTATGTTTATTTTTTTCTTGACTATCTTTTTCCACTTAGGAAACACTACAAGTTGTCTTGATTAATCAGAGCATTAAAAAATCAACTGTAAGGATTGTATTTGTGAGGAGAAGCCGATCAAATGCTCCTTCATTTCTTGTTCCAAAGCTACTTTGTACCTTTGTATATTAGTTCTGTCTCATGTGAGTTTATTTTGTGTATGAGTCACAGGATTGCTTGAGACACAAAGGGCCTGAAAGAGAACTGTACGGAATAAACTACACATGTGTAAAAGCTAAACCCTAAGACTATGGTAATTGAAAGTGGAAGACTGAAACATAAAATTGTCAGACTGTTGTTCCACACCACCTTCTGCGAGGGAACTTCTACCACAGCAGTGGGTGATAACTCTGTCAGATGAAGGATACTGGCCTAGCTGGATTTTGGGGACAGTTCCAGCAGATACTATCAGTTCTTCTGCAGCTTAGTGTGTTCATCAGGATTCACCTTTCATAGAATCATAGAATCATAAAATAATAGAATCATAAAATCATAGAATCATAGAACAATTCAGGTTGGAAAAGACCCTTGGGATCATCAAGTCCAACCATTGACCCTACACTACAAGGTCACCCCAAACCATATCACCCAACACCACACCTAAGCAACACTTGAACACATTCAGGG